>NC_063164.1:37630560-37933590 GCF_023159225.1 Perognathus longimembris pacificus | reverse complement strand
TGATTGGCTGCCAGCAGGGTCAATTCTACTTCTCCCGGGTAAGGCGGGACTAAGGGAGGTGCTCGATTCGCGCTCCGCCCTGCGCGCGCGTACGTACGTGTTTGGGATGAAAGGGGCGTCCCGCGAGGTTTGCTCTGGAATCCGTGCCGCTGTTCACCTCTGGTGGGCGATAACTATCTACCTCGCGTGAGCAAGAAGGTAGTGTCCTGTGACTCACGGGTGTTCATCACTATCTTCGGGGCGGCTAGACACTCCTCCTCTCGACCCATGGCGGGTTCCAGCACGGACGCCGCTCATCTCGGTGGGCCCCCTCCTCGAGGGCGGGAAGCCGACCGAGCCGGGCGCGCACGTGTGGTGGGCGTTTTCCCTGCTTGGCCCTCGGCGCTGCCAGTTCCTCGCACCCTTCGGGGTGCAGGAATTCAAAGGGCTTTTCCTGATACAAAATTTAACCCACGGCTACCGTAATTTGTCTCGTGAGAGAGGGTGGCCTTGAACCCCTCCCGTGAACTGACAGACATTAATTACCACTTTCGCAGGCACAGTGTGTGTGTGTGTGTGTGTGTGTGTGTGTGTGTGTGTGTGTGTGTGTGTGTGTGTGTGTGTGTGTGTGTGTGTGTGTGTGTGTGTGTGTGTGTGTGTGTGTGTGTGTGTGTGTGTGTGTGTGTGTGTGTGTGTGTGTGTGTGTGTGTGTGTGTGTGTGTGTGTGTGTGTGTGTGTGTGTGTGTGTGTGTGTGTGTGTGTGTGTGTGTGTGTGTGTGTGTGTGTGTGTGTGTGTGTGTGTGTGTGTGTGTGTGTGTGTGTGTGTGTGTGTGTGTGTGTGTGTGTGTGTGTGTGTGTGTGTGTGTGTGTGTGTGTGTGTGTGTGTGTGTGTGTGTGTGTGTGTGTGTGTGTGTGTGTGTGTGTGTGTGTGTGTGTGTGTGTGTGTGTGTGTGTGTGTGTGTGTGTGTGTGTGTGTGTGTGTGTGTGTGTGTGTGTGTGTGTGTGTTCCTATTCAAAGACCTATCTTGCATCTTTAGGAATCGTGGATAGCAAACATCCCGGGTGGAGAGGAAAAGACTTGATTAGATTTGAAATCACTTTTGAAATCAGATTTTCTTTACCCTTGGCAGTTTATCAAGTTTGTGCCTTTTTTTTTTCTGAAATAACTTCCAAAAATATTTCAGTTGATTGAAGAGAATTCTGAATGTATATGTGCAAATACGTTTCTGTTCTTTAAAAACGTTAGGTTAGCTTTATTCTCTCCTTTAAATTGTTTCTTTCTATCTTTGGCATTATCATCTCTACTTGTATTTTAGGTATGCCTGTTGTCTTTACCCGACCTTCCCAGCCATCATCACGTTTACAGTGTTCCATTTCCCTCTCAGCAAATATGAAAGACTGACTATTCGGACAGTCTCAGTCCTTTGATGCTGTGACTCATGTAAGCGTGGCATCTTCTACTACTTTTCAAAAGAGGAGTACTGTATACATTTCAGGAAGATGTGGTTAATACAAACACCCCAATCCTTAGTAACTAAGCCAGGAGGAAGAGGACAAAATAGAAAAGCAAGTAATGACTTTGTAATATACAGTGACAGTATGGAACCCAATTATTGGGGACTAAAGGTAGGGAATGCCTCCCTATTAGAACAAAGAAGAAAAGCCTCCTTGAGAACTGATACTTGCACTAAATCTGGGGAAATGTGTAGGAGTCATATTCTAAGAAGGAGTACCACAATGTTCAGAGAAATGTTAAGGGTGGGAAAGGGGAAGCAATACCCAGAAGAAATTACTAGCTTGATAAATATTTAGGAAGTAGGATATACAGATGTAGAACATGAGAATGTCTATGATGTTTTTAAGGTTTCTAAATTTGTTTTGGGTGTCTGGATAGAAAGTGTTTGAGGGTAGGGCATTTGGTGTGCATCAAAGTGTGCATCTGCCACCTAATAGTTTTATATGATCTTGAACAAGTTATCATGTCTCTAAAACTATTTGTGGTAGAGGAATGAGAGTATACATGGAAGTGTCAAGAGGGCTTAGAGAGATTGTATGTGGTAGAGGAATGAGAGTATACATAGAAGTGTCAAGAGGGCTTAGAGATATTTTGTATATAAATTTTTTTTATCTATTTTTAAATTTACTTTTTTTTTTGCCAGTCCTGGGCCTTGGACTCAGGGCCTGAGCACTGTCCCTAGCTTCCTTTTGCTCAAGACTAGCACTCTGCCACTTGAGCCACAGTGCCACTTCTGGCCATTTTCCATTTATGTGGTACTGGGCAATTGAACCCAGGGTTTCATGTATATGAGACAAGCTCTCTTGCCACTAGGCCATATTCCCAGCCTTAAATTTACCTTTTGACATTACTTAGGGCCTCAAACCTCAAGGGTGGCACTCTACCTCTTGAGTGATGCCTCTAGCCTGCTTTTCGCTGCTTATTTCTGAGATTGAGTCTCTTGGACATTTCTACAGGACTGGCCTCGAGCTTCAATCCTTCTGGGATTGAAGTGGGATCAAAAGTGTATGCCACGGATACCTTAAGCTATTTTATCAAACAAATATATGAATAAAGACAGTTAATTAGGAAAAGGTCAGTTTGGGACAGTAAAACTGTTGCCTGCAGGTCATTTAAATGATGATATTTAGAAGGTCAGTAAGTAAGGGTATGTAATCCAGAAAGAACATTGTAGAGGGGTATAATTTGTTTCATAGGATTATAAAGTAGTTTGAAATTAAGAATGCAAGGCAAAGAAGTTGAGGCAATGGTAACTGGGAAGGAGAACACTCTTAACATTTTTATTGGTACAAGAAAAAATGCTGATAAAATTATTTTGAATGGCTCATTATGTCTATGTAGTTCTTTGTTTCAAAAGTTGTATAGTCAGAAAACGGCCAGAAGCGGCGCTGTGGCTCAAGTGGCGGAGTGCTAGCCTTGAGCGGGAAGAAGCCAGGGACAGTGCTCAGGCCCTGAGTCCAAGGCCCAGGACTGGCCAAAAAAAAAAAAAAAAAAAAAAAAGTTGTATAGTTCAATAGAAGAGTACGATAAGCATCTCCAGAGTGATGTAAGCGAAGTAGTTTAGAAGGAGAGGGAGAGAGAAAGATCTTCCTTTTTGGGTAGAGAAAGGATTTTGTTCAAGATGAAATTTGAACTAGATCTGAAATGGCACTGCATTAAGAAACGGGTCCAAATAGGTATTGCTAACAAAGGAAGATGGAAGTTTTTTTACTTTGGAATAAATAATTGTGCATTATTGAAGAGACATAGCAAAGTTAAATGAAGTGGAATGAATAGGACAAGACAGTATGATAAGGTCTGGTTTACAGATATTTGAGGTGACAGTGACAATGATGGTTAGAGATGGGAAGAGAGATCACTTTTAGGGACATAGATTCAGGTTTGGGTTTTAGCATACCTAGAAAGGGAAGAGGGGTTACAAAATGCTCACATTTTCTAGGAAGAGACCAGAGAAAACAATGAGAACAGAAGAAGTATAGATGGAATTAGATGGTGTCAGCAGTGTTCACACACTTCAGGGAGGCCAAAGAGCATGGATTTAGTGACTTATGAGATCATTAGTGAATTAAAAGGAATAGACTCTTAATCGTAGCAGTAGTTAGAAGCTATTTTTCAAGGATTTTATAGATGAGGTGGTGATAATATATATAATATATTTAATAAGTTTGGCTTTATAAGAAAGATGTGAATGTCTGATTCACGGAAAAGGGTCACGAAAAAAAATTTTTTTTTAAATTTATAGTCAAAGTGCTTGTAGGAGAATTGTGTAAAAAAAATACAAAACGTAGGTGAGGGGCTGGTAATATGGCCTACTGTTAGAGTGCTTGCCTCTTACACATGAAGCCCTGGGTTCGATTCCTCAGCACCACATATGTAGAAAAAGCCAGAAGTGGCACTGTGGTTCAAGTGGTAGAATGCTAGCCTTGAGCAAAAAGAAGCCAGGGACAGTGTTCAGGCCCTGAGTCCACTCTGCAGGACTGGGGGGAAAAAAAAACAACTAGGTGAAAAGCATTAGTGCTTTTCTTGCTTTGGGCTGCTATGACAAAATACCATGTCCTATAAGGCTTATAAACAGAAACTTGTCATAGTTATTGAGGCAGGAAGTCTGATGTCAAGACTGATTCTGCAGATGGCACCATGGATAGCTTGTGGATGACACCTTAATGTGTACTCAATTAAAAAGGGCAGAACAGCCTGGGGTTTCTTGTGTATACCAATCATGAGGGAGTTTATCTTTATGATCTAACTAACCTAATCATTTCCTAGAGGGCTTAGGCCTGTATCTCCCAGTAACTTCACCTGTGGGGTTAGGAGTTCAACATAATTTTTGGGAGGACACAAACTCTTCATAGCAGTTGGTTAAGAAAAAAGAGACGTTAACATGACATTGAAAGAGGAGTATAGATAGAGATAAAGACATTTTATGAAACCAGAGGACACAGTAAGATGGCATATATAATAGGTAAGGTGTGATGGAGTTCATGCTATGAATCATCATGCAGAAGGAATGAGGAAGTTGGGGGTGAAATTGAGGGGAAAAAAAGATTTGTAAAGGTTTTGTAGAGAATAGACAAAATGATGAAATTAGGAAGAAATGACCAAACAAGTAAAAGTTGAAGACTGGGTTTTATATTCCCAGACTTGTCCATCAGACTTTTTCTTAGATCTTTAGAATTATCAAACCAAGGTGAAAAAACTTTCGAATGCAGGTTTAAAGAGTTGCCCACTTTAGAGCTTGAAAGTAGAGTTGTTCGTTTAGGAGTTTGAGAGATATGAAGTTAGTTCCATTTATCCCAGATTCTTTTAGCATTTTCATGCTAAGCACATTAATACACTCCTTATAAAATTATCCTATTTTTTTTACTGCAACCGTATGATATTATTTTCACCACTTTATAGATTAGGTGATTGAATTTTAGAGAACTTAATTTTCTCAGTATTTTGTAAATAATAGTTTGAGAGCTTAATTAAAACCCAAGGAGTGATTTTAGAGCAGGCATTTTTAACTACTATGTTCAGTACTCTAATAAAGTATAATGTAAGCTACATACAGCAATTTAAATGTTGTAATAGTCAAATTTAAAGAAGTCTAAAAAGAGGCTGGATGTGATGGTATAGGCCTGTAATCAGAGTAATTGAAAGGAGGAGGAGGAAGGAGAATCATAAGTTTCAGGCCCACCTGGGTTACAAGAAGAGATTCTGTCTTTTAAAACACAGGTTAAGTTGGACATAGTGGCTCGCAGCTATAATTCCTGCTACTTTTGAGGCCAGGGTCGAAAAGGCCAGCACAAGCAAAAGGTTAGGGAGACCCTCGTCTCAATCACAAAGACGTTGGGCATGGTAGAACATACTTGTTATTCCAGCTATGCAAAGGAAGAATAAAATTTCTTAGTGCTACAGTTTATATAATGATTTCTTAACTATAGAATGTCACAATATTAAGCCTTTTTTAAAAAAAAATATTTGTTTTGTTTTTGTTGCCAGTCCTGGGGCGTGGACTCAGGGCCTGAGCACTGTCCCTTGGCTTCATTTTGTTCAAGGCTAGTACTCTATCTCTTGAACCATAGCTCCACTTCTGGATTTTTTCTATATGTGTGGTGCTGAGGACTCAAACCCAGGGCTTCATGTATACTTAGGCGAGCACTTTACCACTAGGCCATATTCCCAGCCCCGATTTTGAGCCTTTTTATAAAAACAATATTTCATGTTTTTTTCTCCTTGGTTTGCAACAAGGTCTCACTGTTCAAGGGAACTCCTGCCTCAGTCTACTGATTGTGCTAATTACATGTATGTACTGCCACACCTAGTTGTTACTTAAATCCTATTTAATTTGATTCTTGCAGCAAATCAGTGAGGTATTTCCATTTTCTTTTGATAATGATTGTATGTAAATGTGTGCATGTGTGCGAGTATGTCAGTACAAGGGCTTGGACTCAGCTTCACACTTTTGATTGTCTTGCTAGCATTAGGTCTGCTTCAATTAGGTCCCCAAACTGCATTTTGCTGGTTAATTGGGAGATAGAGTCTCGGACTTTTCTGCTTGGTCTGGCTTCAAACCACAATCCTCTGAACTCAGCCTCTTGAGTAGTAAGGATTTACAGTTGTGAGCCATTAGTGTCCGGCCTAATAGTGTGTGTGTGTGTGTGTATAGGAAGGGTTTTTCAAAACCCTTTTTGGAAATGAGTCATTAAGGCAAATGAAAAGCCCCCTACCTGTAAACTTTTAGCATGAAATTTTCTTGCCAGATTTGGTGGCGCTTTTAAATTGTTTGGACTAAGAGTTTTGTAGCTAAAGTAGTTGCTAGCAGAGAGATTTTGGTTGGTGGAAAAACAAGGGACCCCAGATGCCAGCACAGAGATTTGACCTTCATCTTTTCTTTTCTTTTTTTTTTTTTTTTTGCTATTCCTGGGCCTGAGCACTGTCCCTGGCTTTTTCTTTTTGCTCAAGGCTAGCACTCTGCAACTTTAGCCACAGCGCCACTTCTGGCAATTTTCTATATATGTGGTGCTGGGGAATTGAACCCAGGGTTTCATGTATACAAGGCAAGCACTCTTGCCACTAGGCCATATTCCCAGCCCCTTGACCTTCATCTTATCTTTGGAAAATACATAATTATACTGGTGTTTAAAGCAGATGAATATAGTGGGCAGTTGGTTATCTGACATATCTAAGATTTGACTAGTAAAAACTGAGTAATCTAGATAGTCTTACTTCAAAAGAGCTCAATGGTTTAGAAAGATTTAATATCTCTTCAAAAACATGGATGTCTAATGATGTGTAAGTGAAGCTGTTAACTTAGTGTAAGTCAAAAGACTGTTATCCACATTCCAAGGTGATAAGCAGTGTAGTTATCCCCAACTGCAGATCACACATTACTTTCATGATGGTACAGTTGCTCTTATTTTTCAATTATTACCATAGTACAATTCGCCAACTATCTGTTTGTAAGGAATCGTTATATATATATGTATAATATACACATATGTACATATATGATAAATTTACTTAAATATTACAACATAAAAGGTACATAAACTCTTTATTTTCATGTATACATTGTAGATTGTTAAATAACCATAATAAAAAAGCTTTCAAGGGGCTGGGGATATGGCCTAGTGGCTAGAGTGCTTGCCTCGTATACATGAGGCCCTGGGTTCGATTCCCCAGCACCACATATACAGAAAATGGCCAGAAGTGGCGCTGTGGCTCAAGTGGCAGAGTGCTAGCCTTGAACAAAAAGAAGCCAGGGACAGTGCTCAGGCCCTGAGTCCAAGCCCCAGGACTGGCCAAGAAAAAAAAAACAAAACTTTCAAAACTGAGAATGCACCAAGTACTGCATAGTTTAAGTCTTTAGTTGATAAATGAACCACAGGACAGCTTCAAGTCAGCTGAAGAAGAACTCTTTTTAAGATACATTTGTTTCTAGAATTACAAAGTTTATTTGTCTTTAGTGATTTGTGAGTTGGATCAAGGCATACTTGATACAGACATTAAAGGAATACACATGAGGTAAAAATTTACTCTAACCTAGTTTATGCTTGTAATCCCAGCTATTGTAAGGCCAGTATCGGGAAGATAATGGTGGTAGAAGGCCAGTATGGGCAAAAAGTTAGGGAGACTACATCTCAACAAAAAAAGCTGGACATGGTAGAAAAAAAACCCTGTCTTTCCAGGTAGGAAAGGAAAGAATAAGTGAAAAGACCAGGGTCCGCACCAGCCTGGACACAAACATGAGATCTTACCTGAAAAAAAATTAATATAAAAGGGCCAGAGGCATGGTATAGGTGGTAGAGCACCTCCCTGCAAGTTGAAGGTCCTGAGTTCAAACCCCATTACTGCCCCCCCCCCAAAAAAAAATTCCTAACTTGTGATAGGCCCTAGGTTCCATTGCTTCATCATTTCATGGCTTTGTAAACTTTTGTCAACCTAAATTTTTATAAAGCCAGTGACCCTCCAATGGACAATATGTATTTGGAATAGCATTATAGTGGGAATGAAAGTGTAATGGGAATACTTATGCTGCTTGGTGACAGTGATTAATCACAAGTGGTGTTAGTATAAGGGGTAAGGCAGATCTCCTTGCGGAAATAATGTTACTTAAGGTTGAGTGGCCTTTACCCAAAGTTTCCAATTTTTGAGCCAGTACAGGAGGCTTGGACTCAAGGCCTTGAGCGCTTGCTCAACTTTTCAGTGAAGTCTGCACTGTACCACTTGAGCCACACCTCCACTACCAGCTCTTTGCTTGTTAATTAGGGATAAGAGTCTCACAGATTTTTCTGCCCGAGCTGCCTTCAAACTGGGATTCTCAGATGTCAGCTTCCCAAGTAGCTAAGATTATAGGCATGAGCCTCTGGGACATCAAGCTTACATGATAACTATATATTATATAATAATTATAGTTAGGCAATCATGTCTAAAACTTTTCCTTATAACCACCTGTCCTTAATTTCTTGTGTGTGTGTGATACAACTTTTACATATCTTTTATATCTTACATTTTAATAGCAATGTTTACAAAGTACCTCCTTTTCACGTTTAGAGGATTAAATTCACTCCCATATTTAAAGTCATTACCACAGTGTCTAACATAGAATAGTATACATGTACTAAATCTTGTGGATGTCTTCATTATTTTGATTAGTGCAGCCTAGATGTACAATGGTCAAGAGTCATGCAGACAAGGGAGTTCTATTGTGTAATGCTGGGAGTGATACTATACAGAGAGAAGCTATAAAGGATGATCTAGGGCTGGAGGTCTTGTTTTTAGAATGGTAGCATTAAGTGTTGGGTCGTGGGCTTAATACTCAGCAACACCACCAAAAAAAAAAAAATAGCAATTACTGTGAGAGAGAGCGAAAAGATTTTGATACTATTATTTAGGAATGGATTATTCTAATAGGAATATCTAGAATTAGAGTGAGAGATTATAGCAGGCAGATGGAAACACTTGATTGGAGTTTAGTTGGAGAAAAGTCAGGATTCCAGATACCTGTGACAGTTACATATAAACCTTGGGAGAGAAATTAGAAAAAGTTATTTCCTTCTAATGTTATTGTGGATTATTTTCTTTAACCTGCTTTGGTCATTAGACCAAGTCTAATTACCTAGGAAATTAAAATATGTGTGTGTGAGTGTGTGTTTGTGTGTGTATATATACACCATTAAGACTCCATTGTCACAACTCTCTGTTCAAAATCAGATGTCCTGAGCTTCTGGGGAATGGTCTGTGCATAGAGAAAATGAGATTGATCAGAGTTTCTCAAGAAATGCTAAGACCCACGTAAGACAAAGTGACATTCTTTTTCTATCACTGGACTTCTCTCAGTTCTCAATAGGCCTCTGTGCCCAGTCAATCTCCAAATGGACATCTATTGGGAAGGTGACAAAGGGTGTTGTGCAAAAGGGGTACAGTTACATAATAGGACAGTGAGTACATTTCTTGTGATATCTTACACCTTCGTTTTTCTTTCCCTTCCCTAGATCAGGTAGGCATATATACAATACCCATTGTACCCAAATCATCTCCTCTTTATTTTATTGATTTTTGCTGCTAGAATTTTATTTATTTTTTGCCAGTTCTGGGTCTTGAACTCAGAGCCTTCACACTGTCCCTGAGCTTCTTTTGCTCAAGACTAGCCCTCTACCACTTGAGCCACAGAGCCACTTCTGGCTTTTTCTGTGTATGTGGTACTGAGGAATCAAACTCAGGGCTTCATGCATGCTAGGTAAGCACTCTACTGCTAAGCCACATTCCCAGCCCATGCTGCTGTGTTTTGATTCTGTTTCTTTTTCTTCAACCTGATTATTTCATTCTTTCTACTAATTTGGGGTTTGGTTTGCTGGTTCTTTTAGATATAGTGTAGGTTTTCTAGTTCAGTATCTTTCCTATTGCGTTAAGAAAAGGTTGTTACAGTGTCCTTTTAAGCCTTCCTTTACTATATCCATGGATTGTAATAATATTTTCATTTTCATTTGTTTCTAGGTTCAGTTCATATCTTGAAATTTGGCATGAAAAACAATTCACTTTATCATGCACTAATTACTTAACTAAGTTGAATTCTTTTACTGTAATTATAATTTAACTATTGAATTATGGTTGAGAAATTATTCATACCAATGCTATATACATAATTTCCGCCTCAATTTCTATCCTTATGACATGTGATCTGCATGTGTGCTCAATCTTTCTTTTCTTTTTTCAAATTTTTATTATCAAACTGATGTATAGAGGTTACAGTTTCATACGTTAGGCGTTGGATACATTTCTTGTTCTGTTTGTTACCTTGTCCCTCATATCCCCCTCCCTCCCCCCTTTCCGTTCCTCCCCCCCCCCCCCAGGTGTTCAGTTCACTTACACCAAACAGTTTTGCAAGTATTGCTTTTGTAGTTGTTTCTCTTTTTTTACCCTGTGTCTCTCAAATTTGGTATTCCCTTTGAATTTCCTACTTCCAATACCAGTAAACATGGTTTCCAATCTACTTTCGACAGTTAAAAATTGTGGCTGATTTTTTTTCCTATCCCATTCCATGATCCCTAATGAGAATATTCTGTAAGTTAACGAGAGAAGTTTTACTTATTAGTTGGTTGACATGTTATGTTAGTGTGTGTGAAAATCACTTGGTCAGCATGGAAATGTTGATTTTGTCTGAATGATTTCTCCCTAAATACTTCAGCTAGTATTCTACTGAGGACTATCTCAAAGTCTTCTAATAAAGTTCAGTGCTTGGAAAAAAAAAAGACTCCATTGTCAAACATCAGTTTAATGTCCATTTTTTCCACTAATTATTATTGCCCTTGTTTATTCATATTTACTGGTATTATATTTTATCTTTATGTTTATTTTTTCATCTAATCTTGTTTTAAAGGTATTTCCCTTGTTCATAGTTTTTTTACTTCCTAGGTAATTAGATTACATATCAACAGAGTGCTTGCTTGGATTTAACTTTCAATAACTAAATGATGTTGAATATGTTTCCATGTTTCTTCTCTGCCTTAGTTATCTATAAAAATGGAGATGATGGGGAACCTGGTTCAAAGGATGTTGATTAACACTGAATGTCCTTAAAATAGAGCCTGGCATACAGTAAGGCAAATAAATGTGAGCTGTTCTACCATTATTGCTATCTTTTTTACTACTCAGGAAGGTTTATCTTCTCATTTTTACAGTTTGGGTTTTTAATCTAGTTACTCTACTAAAAGCCAGAATGAAACAGTTGCCTGCAGCAACAGTTCGCCTCCTTTCAAGTTCTCAGATAATCACGTCAGTGCTCAGTGTTGTGAAGGAGCTCATTGAAAACTCCTTGGATGCTGGTGCCACAAGCATAGAGGTTAAGCTGGTGAGTATCCTCCAGGAGCTGCATGCCTTCAGAGCCAAAAGGACCTGACAAGAAATTTTGTTTTTTAATTAATACCTTCTTTCTATGTACTTGCTATCTTCTTCTTGGCTTCTGAGTATATTCATTTTTTTCCTTTTTGTTTTTTTTTTTGACACAAGACTTACTCTATAGACCAAATTGTCCTCAAAGTCCCACCCTCCTACCTCTGTTCTCCATTGCTGGTACTACGTTGCTTAGCCTGTAGGAATACATTCTTCAAAATAAATTCTAATTTAAACCAACAGTGTGGTTACACTAAAGAACATTTTAAAAGAACACATATACTTTTAACACTTCATTGCCTAACACATCAATCTAATGTTCATATTTTCTACTAATAATTGCCCTTGTTTATTCATTTGTACTGGTATTATATTCCATCTAATCTTATTTTAGAACTTTCCCTTGTTACTGCATACTTTTGTCTTTTTATTGTTGTTTTTCCTTTGGCAGTACCAGACTTTGAACTTAGGCTTTACACTTGCTGGGCAGATACTTTACCACTTGAGCCTTTTTTGCTCTTATTATTTTTGAATTAGGGTCTTGCTTTTTGTTCAGAGCAGCCTGGACTATGATATTCATACTTAAGCTTCCTGCCGTAGGTAGGATAATAGGCACATACCAACATATCCAACTTTTTCTGTTGATGAGGTAAACTTCTTTACCTAGAAAGGCCTGGAACCTTGGTCCTCCCAATTTCAGCTTTCTACATAGATACCTAAGAGGATATATGAGTATCAACATACCCATTTGTTAATTGATATGGGAATCTCATTGAATTTCAGTGCTCTCTGAGTAGCTAGAATTACACTGCTGCCTGTCCAAGTTTTCATATATTTAAGTGATAGATATTAAATTAGTGAGTTTGTATGGTTTATATAGCACTCATAAGAAATTGCTGTCTTGTAGAGACAAACACCGTATTTACTTTATTTTCATGTGTTCCTTATGTGTCCAGTATCTAGTACAATCTAACAGATTTAAAAAGTTTGATTGATTATATAAACTTACATTTAAAACTAGTCTAATTATAAAATATTTGTGATAATTTTAGTACTGCGACACTACAAAGAATACTGATAGGATAGCTTTATAGGAAAAGGGACTGATCTGTTCTTATCTGTCTTTTGTGAATGGCAGTAAAAAAATCCCAGCCACCTTTTTTTTTTTTTTTTTTTTTTTTTTTTAGTATTGGAGTTTGAAGTCAGGGCCTCATGCCCACTCAGTTTGCTTGTTCCGCTGACACTTTTCTACTTGAGCCACCTCTCTAGACCTGCTTTTTAGCTGCTTACTTTGGAAATGGAGTCTAGTAAACTTTTCTTCCTGGGGTGGCCTTGAATCTTCGCCCTCTAAATCTCAGCCTCCTGAGTAGCTAGTCTTAGAGGTGTGAGTCATAGGCATCCAACTCCGACATTTGTTTTAAAAATTGTATATTAACTGCAACTTTACCTATTTTATAGTAATATGAGAAAACTTGCCTGGAACCACTTAATAAATGTGGAACTGAAATTTGAATTTGATCTTTCTGACTCTAAAACCCATTCAAAATCTTTTCTTTGTGCCAGTAGTTCTTATAGTGTTTCAGTACATCAGATTAATTTTAATCAGGGCTGGGAATGTGGCTTAATGGTAGAGTGCTTGCCTAGCATGCATGAAGCCCTGGGTTTGATTCCTCAGTACCATATAAACAGAAAAGGCTAGAAGCAGTGCTGTGGCTTAAAAGGTAGAGTGCTAACCTTGAGCAAAAAGAAGCCAGGGACAGTGCTTAGGCCCTGAATCCCAAGCCCCAGGACTGGCAAAAAAAAAAAAGAAAAAGAAAAGTTATATTATCATTTACTCATTTACTTGTTTGCCTTATTTCTTAAAATGTATATCTTGTTCTTAAATGTCTGGAAGAAAAATATTTGTTTTTTTAAGAATAATGTTATAAGATGTATAAAAGTAAATTAGAGCCACGGACTGGTGGCTCATGCCTGTAATCTTTGCTACTCAAGAGGCTGAGGTCTGAAGATTGCATGTCAAAGCCAGCCTGGGCAGGAAAGTCCATGAGTCTTTTTTTTTCTTTTAATTTTAATTTTATTGTCAAGGTGACGTACAGAGGGGCTACAGTTACATAGGCAAGGTAGTGAGTATATTTTTGGCAAACTTGTTACCTCCTCCTTCATTTTTTTCATGCCTTCCTTCCTCCCCAGTCCCCATGAGTCGCTTATCTCCAGTTAACCACTAGAAAACCAGAAGTAGTGCTGTGGCTCAAAGTGGTAGATTTCTAGCTTTCAGCAGAATTACTCAGAAACAGTGCCCAAGCCCTGAATTCAAGCCCTATGACTGGCCCAAAACAGAAAACAAAATTAAGTTAGTGCCTAATACTGGTTGCTCATGTCTGTAATTGTGGGAGGCTGAGATCTGAGAATTGAGGATGGCAGGAAAGCCCATAGACTCTTAATTACAACTAACTACCAAAAAGCTTAAACAGAGCTGTGGCTCAGTGGTAGAGCATTATCTCTGAGCAAAAAGCTCAAGAACAGTGTCCAGGCAAATTCAAGCCACAGGACTGGTGCATGCGCACGCGCGCGCACACACACAAATTAGTATTATTACAAGTATTTTAGTGTCTTGACATTTATAAGTATTTGGAAATATTTACTTTGTAGAATTTTAAACAGCTCAACTAGACTGCTCTACATAAGACCCACCTTGCTTTGATTTTTGTACTTAATGAATTAAACTTGCTGATACTATTTTAAACATTTAAAGGGATCTTTTTGTTCTTATATTTTATTCACATGCTTGAAGTTTTTATTTGTAGTATAAGATTTGCCTATTTTAGTTAATTTTTTCTCTATAAAATACAACAAACATGGTGGTTCAAAACATGAACTTTAGATGTCTTTTTCTAGTGCTTTATACATGGTATGTGTAAATTATGTAAAAGATATTGATATGCAGTATTGTATAATTTTAGGTTATTAAGATGTGATATTATTTTATAATATGGAGTCACTGGAATGTAGAAAGAATTTTTTCCCCTCTTTTTAATTTGCACCTATGGCCATACACATAAACCTTTTGAGTTAAGCTTATGGTAGACATCAACCACCAAGTGTAAATATGGTAAATAGGACACTCATAGAAAAGAAGATCATTATAGGAATTTAAATTGTTTTTATTATATTTGTACAGTTTAGTAGTACAACATAGGGATAAGGTATGAATTTAGTTTATTTTTTAAATTTTCAAATTAAAAACTCACTGAGATTGCCAAATGAAACGTGTTTCTTGTTTAGTGATAATTTCAGGAAGAAACTGATGAGTATTTTTAAAATTTTTTTTGAGAGCAACAAAGGAGGAGTCTTCAAATTACAGTTGTGTATTGATAATCGTTAGACTTCTGGTATAGTGAACAGATTTTTGCTGCTGATGGTGTTTTTATTTATTTAATGTTTTTGTGCTGGTATTGGAACTTAAACTCAGGGCCTGTGCACTCAAAGTATGCTCTCCCATTTGAATCATACTTCCATTTTGAGCTTATTGCTGGTTAGTTGGAGGTAAGAGTTTCCTTAGATTTTCCTACCTGGGGTTGCTTTGAAACTCAATCATAACTACTAATGATATTTGGGCATTGCTGGTTCATGCCTATGTCTCAGTTACTCAGGAAAATGAGACTTGAAGGATCATGGTTTGAAGCCATCTTAATTTGAAATGTCTTGAGAGACATCCATCTCCAATTAACCAGCAAAATGCCTCAAATAGAGTGAAAGCTCATAGGAAGCAAAGCTGAACAAGAGCTCAAGGCCCTGATTTAAAACTGGTACCTGCAAAAATATATACATAAATACTCATGACAATAAAACAATTAAAAGGACTATCGTAGATCAGACCCTTTTTTCTTTTTGTGTTGGTACTAGGGTTTGAGCTCAACCCGGGGCCTTTTGTTCTTGCTAGCTTTTTTGCTCCTGGCAGGCATTCTACCATTTTAGTCACACCTCTACTTATAATAGTTTACTGGTTAATTAGAAAAAGAGTCTCATAGACTTTTCTGCCCAGACCAACTTTGAAACGTAATTCTCAGATCTGTTTCCTGAGTAGCTAGATTTATTGGTGTCCACTCAGACCTTTTTATTTTATAGTTGAATTTGAGTGGAGAGCAAGTAAGAGACTTGTTCATTATACCATAATACAAGTGTAGTGTTACCTTTCGAGAAAAGATAGGTAAATGATCAAGTTGTTTCACTTGTATTTGTTTCTAAATGTGATTAATGCTTAATGTTCTTATATACTAAAAGTTTTAACTTTTTTATAGGAGAACTATGGATTTGATAAGATAGAGGTTCGAGACAATGGTGAGGGTATCAAGGCTGTTGATACACCTGTAATGGCAGTGAAGTACTACACTTCAAAGATAAGCAGTCATGAAGATCTGGAAAACCTGACAACATATGGTTTTCGTGGGGAAGCCCTAGGTTCAATTTGTTGTGTGGCAGAGGTAAGGTAATTTATATCAGCTATTTTTAGAGATTTCATAATTTAAAAAATTAGCATGAAGAGCACATAACCTAATATTTGGCAAAGTAAATATTTTTTTCACTTTATGATAAAATATGCTTAAAATGACATTAAAGTTATAATTTCACCATTTAAAATGTATAATTTAGTACATTCACATTATTGTCTATCCAATAACACTATTCATCTTGAGAACATTTTTATCATCCTACACTGAAGCTCAGTACTTCCTCTCTTCCTTTTCCTGTATTCAATCTCTAATTACTATCTAGATACCTCATACTATGTTTATCTTTTTGCTTCCAGCATATTTCACTTAGCATTCATGTTTTCAAGATGTACCTGTGTTTTAAAAATAATAAGAATTTCTTTTCCTTTTTAAGACTGATTTATAATACCATTATGTGTGAATACCATATTTTTAAACCATTTATTCACTGTTAGATACTTGGATTGCTTCCAAGTGTCCATTTGATCAGTGTTGCTATGAACATGAATGTACAAGTATCTGTTCATATTGTTGCTTTTTGAGTATATATCCAGAAATGGATTTGGTATGCCATGTGATAATTTTGTTTTTACCTTTTTTAAGGAACTACAATGTATTTTTAGGAACTACAATGCAAAATATTGCTATTTACTAGAGGAGAAGGTAGTTTAGTAGTCCATTGGCTTGTAAGGGATGTATTAAAAAAAAAAAAACCAAGACGTTTTGTATCAGCAATTCTCAGAGTCTTTATATATTAAAGTTCATAGTGAATCTCTTTTTTGTGTTTGTTTTGTTTTGCCAGTCCTGGGGCATGAACTCAGGGGTGGGGCACTGTCCGTGGCTTCTTTTTGCTCAGGGCTAGTAGTGCTCTACCACTTGACCCACAGCACTACTTCCTGCTTTTTCTGTTGATTTCATGCTGAGGAATCAAACCTAGGGCTTCATGCATGCTAGGCATGCACTCTATCACTAAGCCACATTCCTAGCAAATTCATTTTTTGTTTTTGTTTTTTAGTATTTTAGAATTTAAGCACCTGGGCACTGTCCCTGAGCTCTTCAGCTCAAGGCAAACACTCTACCTCTTGAGCCACAGCACCACTTCCTAAATTTCCTGGTGAATCTCTAAGGTCAGAATATGGTGGGTTTATTTCCTTCCACATACTTGATCATAAAACCTATTGAGAAACATATCACTGGTTTTGATTTATTGTATGGGACACACTCTGTAAATACCATTCTGGTCAGTACAAGTAATGAGGTTGAATTCTAGAAGTATAATCATTCTATACAGTAGATGATTAGAAACAGATTGCTTCTTCTACTTGCTGGGTAGGTGTTTACAATGTTTATAAATTCTTTGGTTCAGTGCCTGGCATTGTTTCATCATACCAATCACACTACACTGTCTCTGCTCTAGATTTTACAACTAGTTTGTAGTGAAGACCATCTATATTATTTTCATTTTTCTCAGGTTTTTTTTTTTTACTGCATCACTTCACTAGCTTCATTTAATATACTGTTATTTTGTAAGTATTGGACACTTTTATTGTGTGACAACATCTGTGTACGAGGCAAGAACGACTGGTGATACTAAGCATCTCATTTAATTAATGAATAATGCCCAGTGGTCTTACAATACTTATTTGTGCTAGGATTGGAAGGCTCTATTTAGTTGAGAATTGTCAATGCAGTTAAATGATAGTGGTTTATACCAGCTGGCTGGGGAAAGTGGTAGGAACATGAGATACTGCCACTATCTCCTCTTGTGACCATTGAATATTTAACACACTGATTTCTCAGTGGTGATATACTCTCTGGATTCATATGGTCTTAGCTTTGTCTCTTTGCCCTTAAAATGTTGGTCAATAGTGTAAGTTTCTTTTTCTTTCTCTCTCTCTCTCTCTCTCTCTCTCTCTCTCTTTTTTTTTTTTGGTAAAGGATATAGATAGGTATTAATTTGCTACTTTTTTGACTGAGGCTCTGTAAGATATTGTTCTAAATAGATCAGAAGAATTAAAGGAATGAAGTTTAAACAAAAGATTCTTCTGTTAGAGGTTAAAGAACTTAGGACCACCCCTCACCTGTTGGCCTCCAGATAGTCAGACCTCATTAAGGAAATACATCCTTAAGTGCACTTAAAACCTCTACCCAATTCTAGCACACCATGTACTTCTCTATTTTGTTCAGCACTTGCTATATTTAGAATTCACTGAGCCTACAAATAGATTTTGGAGAAAAGCAACTAGAGGGTACAACTGGAAAATTTCCATCTTCCTCCTAGAGTATGTAAATAGGAATCTACAGTCATGCACTGATCATGTACAAAGATTTTATTTTATTTAAAATAACATGGGATTGATGTCAGAGAACCACTGAACTTCTCAAGATCACTACTATTGTTTGAGCTCTCAGTGGCTATTTTAGAATATAAATGTTTGAATTTTTAGTTGTTTTCCAAATTGACAGGTAGCATTTAAACTTTATTTTGGTAGAATATTGGCAGAAAAGATACATTTTGCCTTGTCTATATTTTGTATAATATGTATATGATCTTTCAAAGCTGAAATGGTCATAATCAGCTTTGCCTACTAGGTGGCAGCACTATACTTGGTCTTTATAAAGACGCTTTACATGAGCCCATGATTTACCTAAATCTCCATTTTTTATTTTAGATGGTAGTTTTGCAAGTATTTGTCTCTTGGTTACTATGTTTTGCATATAATTTTGTCTCTTATTTTAGACATTCAAATGGCCATGAGTACAGTTAAAATAGTTTTGTTCCCCAAAATTATAAAAGAATTGCCAAACTAAGCTTTTTAAGCAAAGCTTGAAAATCACACATTGCAATGTCAATCATTAAGCATTTGTTTGTCTTTAAAATGACAGCATTTTACAGAATCCCGTTTCTTAAAATTCTTCTTTTGAAAACTACATACAAACAGAATAATAAATGTTGACAAGACCACTGTCTACTCTGGAAGACTCTGTCATCCCCCATCCTAGTTAACTTATTTTTTTTCCCCCTCTCTGGTATTTATCCTGTATCAATAAAGATTAGTTTGACATAAATGGAATCATACAGCTTGTATTTTGCAATTGTAGGTCATGGTGCTTGAACCTTGAGGCTTAGATGATGTCACTGACTGAGCTTTTGTCCTCAAAGCTATTGCTCTACCACCTTGAGCCAAGAAACTTGGTCTAGTGACTGCTTGATGAATGGTTAGGGTGTATTCCCAGATCAGGACATCATTTTCATGTCTTCACAAGTGATAAACTCCAGGCATGCTCTACTTCTTGATTTCTTCCTCAAAATTTGCTTCCTGGTTAACTCTACACTCAGTCTCTTCATACTGCCAATGAAGAAACTGGTGTATTATGGAGATAAATTCAGAATCTTCTTACTCCATCTTCAAAATGATTTATAATAATCATTCACTTTGTGTTTTATTGTGGGCGATATGTAGGGTACTGAGCTAGATGTTTTATTTCAGAGAAACTGTGTGTACTGAAGTAAATGAAATAGGAAAATTGAGGCCTATTTGAGAAGATATAATGTGTCCATAGCAAAGCTATAAGTTCAGTTCCATTTTCATACTTCTTAATAATGTTTCCTACTGGCATGTTTAGAAAGGTATTTGTAAGTTAAAAAATAATGGACACACCCATATTGCAATAAGCACACCTAGGTCTGCAGTGGTAAGCACAATAGATGAGTTATAGAATCAAGTTAAAGTTCTATGGAAGGCCAGGAGATGGTAGCTCACTCCTTTAATTGAGAGGATTGTGAATCTAAGCCCAAAGAGAAAAGTTAATGAGACCCTTATTTCCAAAATAACCAGCATAAATCCAGATGGAGGTATAGCTTACATGGTAGAGCATCACTTAAGAGAAAGCTAATAGAGCTAGTGTGAGGCATTAACGTCAGTTACATTTAAAAATGCACCCGTGTGTTGCACAATGACATTTTAGGTAACAATGGACAATGTTTAACTGTGATCCTGTAAGATTGTAAGAGAGATGGAAATCTATTGTCATCAAAATTGTCATAATGCAGCATATTACTCAGGTGTTTGTGATGGTACTGATATAAACACCTCCATTTCCAGTCATAAATGAATTAGCATGTTCAATGATGTACAGTATATTATACTTAAGAATGATAAGTGATTATGTTACCGTGTTATGGCTTATGGATTTACTATTTATTGTTACTTCACTGTACTACTTTTAAAAAAGCTTAGTGTGGCATGTACTTGTAATTCTAGCTACTTTGGAGGCAAGAGCAGGAAGATCTAAAGTTAGAAGCCAACTTGGGCAAAGTTAGTGAAGCCTATCTCAAAAGCAAAATCAGAAAGAAAGCTTGTTTAGAGGTATAACTTAAGTGGTAGAGCACTTGCCTAGTAAGTGGATTCAGACTCCAGTACTGAAAAAAAGAGTTTTTTTGTATTAAAAAAAAATCATGTCATCAATGGTAACTTCTTTTGAAATTCCCTGTGTTTAGAAAGTAATTTTGATGTATTTGTCATTTTCTGTGTTAATTCTTGGTGCTGTTTTTCTCCCCACTGCTAGAGATCAGACCCAGGGCATCATCCATACTAGACAAGCTCTACAGCTGAACCAAACCCTCAGCCTCTTTTGTACTAATTACTAAGCTTAATGACTGCAATGAACTTTAGATGGTGAAGACTTAGTTTTGACATATTCTTAATATTTTTTATAAAGGCTGCATTGTATATATTAATACCACAAAATAAAGTACATATGACAAAATATTGCCTTCTTAGTTGATTATGTAAGTATATTACATATGCTGTTTCCCCTCTAAAGAAATACTAAGAATTTAATTATTAAGAAGCTCACTTGGAGCTGGGAATATAGTCTAGTGGTAGAGTGCTTGCCTTGTATACATGAAACCCTGGGTTCTTTTCCTCAGCACCACATACATAGAAAAAAAGCCAGAAGTGGCGTGGCACAGTGATAGAGTTCTAGCTTTGAGCAAAAAAAAGTCAGGGACAGTGCTCAGGCCCTGAGTTCAAGCACAAGGACTGGCCAAAAAACAAACAAACAAAAAAAAACAAACTCAAACTTGACCTGAAATTTGACTGATGGTTAAAATATACCCTGTTTTTGGTGGAAAATAGAATAGACCAGAAAAAAAAATCCAAATGCTGGACTTAAGAGCCAAATTCTAAATCCCAAGTATTGAAAGATGTGGTGAACTTCATAAAAAAAAAAATTCTACCTTTTTGGAGAGGTCCTTTTTTCTTAAGAATAGTAACTTGAGGTCAAATGAAATAGTATGCATTAAAAGTATTATTATACCATAGAAGATGATATTGCATAGGCAAAGAAATCATCAAACTTGAATACTCCCTGTGTAAAGTCATATTTTCCAGCAGTGTTCAAAATTTATGCGGACTCCACCAGTTGGGAACTCCTCTGTGTAGCACTCATCTGTTATTTTATCCTTTTGCCCTACTGGAATTTGAACACAGGGCCTGTCACTTGCGAGGAGGCATTCTAGTGCTGAGCCTTGCTACTAGCCCTTTTTTGTAGTGGTTGTTTTTTGCTTTGAGTCTTGCGTTTTACCCAGAAGCACACCTGGACCACAAGCTACCTGTTCTAGCTTTCCCATCGTAGCTGGAATGATTGATATTCACTATCTTGCTGGCTTATTTCTGTTGAAATGTCTTATGAACTTTTTCTGTTTGTGTTGGCCTTGAACTGTGATCTTCTCAGTGTCAGCTCCCAAGAGGTAGGATTACAGGCATGAGTCACTGGCACCTGATTTCATCCATCGTGTGTGTGTGTGTGTGTGTGTGTGTGTGTGTGTGTGCGCGCGCGCGCGCACCCGCACATGCATTTGTCTCAGCTGGTCCTTGGGTTTTAACTCAGGTCCTAGACACTGTTTCTGAGCATTTTGCTCAAGGCTAATGCTCTAACTTGAGCCACAATTCCACTTCTGGCTTTCTGGTGTTTAAAGAAGATAAGGATTTCATAGACGTTCTTGCCCAGATCCTCAGATCTCAGTCTCAGTAGCCAGGATTATAATAGGCAAGAGCAATCGTGTGTGGCCCAATAGTTTTTAAGTTGTTAATATCGTGCTTGGTATTATTCTGATCTGTTGAGTTCATTATATATAATTTTGTGATAATACTAAATCTGAACGTTTGTCCGTCATGAGTTAGAGATACAGAAGGACCAACTAAGCTATTCTGTTTTGAGAATGGGACAGATAGATGGATAAGAAGTCTTCAGTGTCCTTTTGTCTATTTTAGGCCAAGAAAGTGACCTTAACTCTTTCCACCATGAAGAGTACCTTCTATGTCTTTTTTTTTTAATTTAAATTTTATTGTAAAGGTCATGTACAAAGGGGTTACATTTACATAAGTAATGTGAAATTGTAAAGTTTATTTCCAATATAGTATCTAGTGAGTATCAGTGTTTAATTGATTCACTCTTTGTCCCACCAATTCTTTGATTCCCCTTCTCGTCACCAAAGCAGATAAACTTATATATAAGACAGAGGATACAAATATTAAAAACAGTGACAACCAGGAATAAACCAAAGGAAAAAAAGAAAGAAAAAAGAACTGTAACAGTATAATAAAAAAAACCACTTGTTTCCATTTCTTGTGGCCTTTGTGTCTTATAGCCTGATAATAGAGGTTTAGTCAGAGAAAGCATGGAAATTTTTGAAGCATTTAGAATATTTTGCTTCCTACATGTAGCTTCCCCACAGGTAATGGGACTCTGCTGAAAGGAATAAATTTGGACTTTTTTACTGGTCTCCTCATACTGCAGTAAGTTCTGAAGTCAGAGTATTTATATTTGTGTACAAGTCATGTACAGACTGACAGTCATACTGGACATACACAAAGGAAAAAACATTTTAAGTTATTCATGTAAAGTCCATATTTCAGCTTGTATTTCTGTGTCAAAATGTTCATCTAAAAGTTAGTCCTGGTGTATAGTTCACTGGTAGAGCTCTTGCTTAGGGTGAGAAAGATCCAGGTTTTAATTCCTCACACTACATAAACAAAACCAAACAGTTGTGCTCCTATTAACCTTCCCTCTCCTGGGCCAAAAATTGACCTGGCTTGATCATAATTACCTTAAGTGATTTTTTTTTCCCAAAAGAATTTTTGCCTGGATTGCCAGGATATATATTATATATCCTAAGTTTTATATTCACTTCTTTTTTTTTTTTCAAATTTTTGATGTACAGAGAGGTTACAGTTTCATACGTTAGGCATTGGATACATTTCTTGTACTGTTTGTTACCTGTATATTTACTTCTTACCCAAACATCAGTGAACAACTGTACTTACCTGAAGTGTAAATGCTTTTTGTAATTTTAATTTTACTATAATTCCTTGAAATTATATCAATTTTTAACCGACAGCCAAAATAACTCCTAAGATAATCTTCTACAATGAATTCTAAAACATTATGTTTAAAATACTGGTTTTTAAATTTTTTTTTCATCTGGATGCCATTTGCTTACTTCCATAGTTCCTCGGTGTCTCTAGTAAGAATCACTAGTAATAGTTTGTAATATTAGAAATGCTCCTGGTGATGGAGTTATTAAAGGTTCAGATGCTAGCTACTACACAGCTAACACATTCTGAACCTGTACCTAGTCCAAGAAAATGTTTCCTGCCCAGAACACAGGGTCATATGATGAAATGAACTCCTGAAATTCAATTCCTTCCTCTGAGGAACACATTGTATTTCATGAATTTATGGAACAGCTTGTATGTGTTTGCTTCCTCTGTTTTAAGCTGTGAATTATGAAGTGTTTCCCATCTAAAATAACTTTTCATAGTACATTAGAAATTATAATTTATGAACTGTTATTGTTGGAAATATATTGTGTTCCATTTTTGTATTTTAACATATATGTTACATTATGAGCATCAGTCTTCTACTTCTAAAACTTTTGTTTATTCATCTAGGGTTGAGAATATTTACTATGCATTAATATGTTTAAAGCATGAAGAAATTAATATCATATAAAATGCTTTGAAGTGGTTAAAGCAAAATCCCATGTAACCTTATGAAGTATTAGCATCATCTTCATCTCATCATCACCCTCTCCTTAAAGATGATAGTGTATAATCATTTCAGGACCGTCTAGAGGCTACTGACAGAGTTAGTACTGGAACTCAGCGTTCCAGAGCTGACTTTTGCTCAGTGACAGCAACTTTAGGTCAGATGGCTAGCACTTTGGAAAGTAGAAGTAGAATTCAGTTGACCTTGGCATTTGGAAAAGTGGTTGATTAAATGTAGAATATTTTTATTTATTTTTTTTTCCAGTCCTGGGGCTTGAACTCAGGGCCTGAGCACTGTCCCTGGCTTCTTTTTGCTCAAGGCTAGCACTGTACCACTTTAGCCACAGCACCACTTCTGGCTTTTTCTATATATGTGGTGCTGAATAATCGAACTCAGGGCTTCATGTATACGAGGCAAGCACTCTTGCCACTGGGCTATATTCCCAGCCCCCCCTAAATTCAAAATATGTTTAAAGGAACAATTGTGGTATAATTAAAACACAAAAAAAAATCAATGAGAATCACTAGCAAATTTTGTCCTCTTTCTTTGGAAATAAACTTAACCTGAATATTTATTCATGATTCCACTATATGGTACCTTAGAGTTGGTATATAGCAGGGGAGATTACTTAACAGGAAATCTTAAAATTATACAATTTTTGAAACATGGAATGTATTTTGGATAAAGTAGCACAATTACGTAGTAGTACACAAAAGCTCATAACTGTACCTTAGGGATTGTTATCCCAGAAGGAACAGTTTGATATAGTGCCCCTAAACTCTTTATGGAATTCATTATCAGGGAGAATCTAACAGAATTGATTAGAATTACAAGAGCTACTACTTATTAGATCTATGTATCTACTTATGATTATATAAGTCGTTTACATATGTGTTAATGTAATATATGTTCATATATGTGTTACATATAATATATTCATATGTGTATAATGGATGCATAATATATGTACTGTACATAATATAATATATTTGTATATTATTATGTACTTACACACATCTATTTACTGATATGTCTAGTGTGTGTGTGTGTGTGTGTGTGTGTGTGTGTGCTCACTTGTGTGCATGTTGGGTAAATGTGATTGGGAGAGTGATAGTCCCAATCAATATAGCCTGGTCTGGACCTGTTGAGTTTTAGCAGTGGTGCTGGATCTTTTTGAAACATATCTTTATATGTATAATAGCTGTGTTGTGCTATTGTCATATTCTGTTAGTCTAACCAAGTAGATAAATAGGATTAGGGGGGTTCAAAAGAATACAGACATTATTCAGTTTATATGTCTGTGACTAATATGAGGATATATTTCTCCTCTGCTGAGTCCAAGTATGGCTAAGAAAGATTGCTCTCAGTTTGGGGTCATCATTGCTCACCATTTGTGGTTACTCGTGTCTGTCTTTGGACTTGCTTTGCTGGCATTCCTATTCTTTACCTTTGGTGTTTGTGGGGGTTTTGTGTGTGTGCATATGACAACACTATTTTACTATTGTTATACTCCTACTAATCTCACAAGGTAGGTAAACAGGATGAGGGTAGTTCAAAAGAGTAAAGACATTTTTTTCTCATTTCTTTATTGTTAAAATGATGTAGAGAAGGGTGAGTAAAGACATCTTAATTTATATTTCTGTGGCAAATATCCTGAAGAAATGTTTTCATGTTGAATTAAATTCTTTCTCATGCTTATAGTGTAATCTTTTAAATTAATGAAATTTATGCTTAATGCTGTAGTATTTTATTTATTTATTTATTTTTGGCCAGTCCTGGGTTTAGACTCAGGGCCTAAGCACTGTCCCTGGCTTTATTAATTATATAATATATATATAATACATATAATATATAATATATATAGTATAATTTATTAAAAGCAGATTCCTCCAATTTAGTTGGAGCATTTCCTTTTACAAATCATGTAATACATATAACACAAGTATCCATTTCAGGTATAGTGGTTTATGTTTCAAGTGTCTTAAACTAAAATATTCAAAAAGTCAGTGATTTAAAATGTGAAAAATAACAACACTATTGTTTACTAGAAATCTGTGTGAGTAGCCAGACTATAAAGTAATTGAAAGAAAAATGTGTGATAATTATTTCTAATCTAATTTGACAGTGAACCTATTGTAATACATAAACTAGTATTTTACTATATAATTTTTTTATTACCAGGTTTTAATTACAACAAGAACAGCTGCTGATAATTTTAGCACTCAGTATGTTTTAGATGGTAGTGGCCACATACTTTCTCAAAAACCTTCACATCTTGGTCAAGGTAAGAGAATAGCTTTAAAGCATTTTCACTTTTTCTGTTTCATTTATTAAAAGGGAAAAAAGTTACTTCTTAAATTTAAATGTATTGTTTGAAGCTGGCCCTGATTAAGTCTAGTTAACTTTGACATAAACATTAACCTTTACCTATGAACTTCTCAAATATTAGAGTTTTTCTCAAGAGAAACTAAGAGACTGTGGATAACTGTGGATCAGTTATGCTTCTGGAAAAAAAAGTATGAGCTTTTGTTATCTTAAAGTCTTCTTTATTGAAGAACCTCAAGCATCATTGATTTGTACTATTGATAATAAGCCATAGCATGAAATTGTTATTATTAAGTATTCATCAATTGATATTTAATATGAAACTATATAATTTTTAGCCAATATTTATAACTAAGAATTATGACATTATGATACTATTGTGATTTGTTTGTGAAAAACTTCGAACATATACACCATTGCTCATTTTGAACAATTATAAACTTAATGTGAAGTTCTAATACCTTCATTCACTTCTTTACTTGCTGTGTTATTTTTGAGGCAAATGAATGTACTAATTATTGTTTCTGTTTATAATTTAACTTAATTTTTCATCTTTTATATACTATATAATTTTAATGATATATTTTCTTAAGTTCCTTAAAAAATTATTTACTTGTAAAGGGAAGAGATCTCTTTAAGTTTCAATTCATATATTTCGTTTAATCCTTTTCTTACTCTTAGTTTCTGCTAACAGGATGGTTAAAGTTAAATGGTTAAAGTATTATAGGTTTTTATAGACTCAGATTCAAAGGAATTCTTAGATCTAAAGAGGTTTTTGGCATATATATAAATTCATGTTTCAATTTAAAATTATAACTTATCAACTAGTGTTTTCCTTCTTTTCTTCTTTCCTCCCTCATTCCTACTCTCCCTGTTCCCTCTAGTTTTAATATCATATTATTGAGTTTACTTTTTGCTAAATAACTGGCATTCATTAAGGTTATTTCATTATATCTTAATTCTGATTGAAATTTTGTTCATTCTAAATCATCAGCATAGTTACAGATTATTTTTTGTTCATTAGGAATCTGTTTTGTAGTCACATAAAAAGAGTTCATAGGCATGCCTAAGAAAATATTTTTTTCCCATTTATTCTGCTAATGAGAGTGAGCTCAAGTCAGGTTTCTAGGTTGGTATATAATAGTAAATATTATATTTTAATTAAGTATAATTTGCTGTAATCCTTTTATGTTAAAGGTTAGGACAAAAAGAAGACATTTTTTAAAATGTGGCCCCTCTCCAGAAACATTCTGACCTGAGGTCTTAGGAGTTCAGATTAGGAAACCATTAGGAATTATTTGAGTGGCTATCCAGTACAGTACTTTGACGTCATCTAGTCACCTTATGAAACTTAAAAGTATTTATTTTTATCTTAGTAACAGGTCTAATGAGGATGGCCAGTGGCTCTGCATCACTCATACTTCTCATGCTTTTCTGTATTCATCTCCATGGGAACTATGAAATAACAATCCTTAAATATGGACTCTATCTGATCTTTGCCCTTTTGCTTGTTGAATTTTCATATTCTGCTTACTTCAGTCTTCTACCTAAGGGAATAGGCATCTTCTTCTAAGGGAGTTTGCAGTCAAATGAATACTGTTTTTGTTCCTTTTTCTTAAGAAACAGCATATTTCAAAGGTCAATAGTTCAAAACCAGTATTTGTTTTTCATAGCTCTTTTTTTTTTTTTTACCTAATTATAGTCGATTGGTTAGGAAACGACATCAACAAAAACAACGTCTTAATTTCAAATTGCTTTACGTGAACATATTATTAAGATCTGCACACTCTTTCAAAAGCCTTCTACATTTATATTGCTTAGTGCTGATAGTTTTTGAGTGATTAAATCACAGACTCACATTTCACCAGCTGTCATTAGCTTCCATTTAAATATTTTCTGTGTAAGATAAAACTGCAGTTCAACCATCCTAATTTATACCTGTGCATTTAAGGTTCTTGTAGATTAATTTCTGCTGTGGTGTGAACATCCTTGCTTAGCAGTTACTCTTCATATCATCTGGTAGGATGACACCTGTAGATAGACCAAGTGTAGGGACAGAAACAACTTGCAAAATTTTACTCAGGCATTGGAAATGTGTTATTCCTTCAAAAAACCTACTTTAAAATGTTTAAAATTGTTTACTAGAAATTGTAGTTCTGGTTTTTCTAGCTATAGATGTTTTATGAGTTAATTTAGCCATTAAAATGATTTGTGTGTTTAGTACTCATTTTGATTTCTTTTATTTAATATGTACATTCATTAAAAAAAACAACTGTATCTGTTTTTGTTTGTTTGTTTGCTTGCCAGTCCTGGGGCTTGAATTCAGGGCCTGAGCACTGTCTCTGGCTTCTTTTTGCTCAAGGCTAGCACTCTACTACTTGAGTCATAGTGCCACTTCCAGCTTTTTCTGTGTATGTGGTGCTGAAGAATTGAACCCAAGACTTCATGCATGCTAGGCAAGCACTCTACTGCTAAGCCACATTCCCAGCCCTACATGATATTTTCAAACCAGCAGGAAGTGTGAAATAAATCTCTAGCTTATAAATTCTTGTAATAACACTTGCTTAATAATTTTAGTTGTATTTTTCTGTCATCACTCCTCTTTTCTTTACCTTAAATAATCAGTATTATGCATCTAAATAGACTTATCCTCCTGTACAAGTTCTTGTAATGCTCCCTAGTATTTCTGCCTTATGAATTATTATGTTTCCAGAATAATGTAAGTACTCTTATCAGGGTATTTCATTTTTCTGCCCTGCTGTTATATTTCCAATTCCTTTTCCTATCCAGCCATTATAGTAGAGAATATCATATTATTTGTAAATTCGTGGTATATGACATTATGCTTATAAAAGTTCTTTTCATATTTTTTCCCCCTGTTGGTCCTGGGGCTTAAAGTCTGGGCCCTGGGCACTGTCCCTGAGCTTCTTTTGCTCAAAGCAAGCATTCTACCACTTGAGCCACAGTACCACTTCCAGCTTTTTTTTTTTTTTTTTTTGAGTAGTTCATTAGAGATAAACATGGGCTGGCTTTGAACACCAATCCTCATATTTCAACCTCCTGAGTAGTTAGGATTACAGGCATAAGCCACCGCCTACTGAACTTTTCATCTTAATTAAGGATGGAACTCTATTCATTAATTAGTTGAACACTTTTGGATATATTCAAGCACATATAACTTTACATTTGGAATATAAATAGCTGACTTGATAGGTGGCATAAAGATCATGTAAAAGTATAAAGGAGCATATTATAGGACTGCAGTTATAATTTTGGTGTCTGAAGAATGTGCTAAAGTTAGACAGATGAGCAGTTCTCTTGTAAAATATGATAGTATATTAAGGCTTCTTTTTTTATTAGCCAGTTTTGTTGGGACTTTTACTTTTAAGGATACACATTTCATTTGGAATCAGAAAAGTCTTATTACTCACACATATAATTTGTATCTTTTTTAGTAACTCAAATTATTTTTAGGTGTTGAAATAATTATAAACATATAGACTCAGTAGATGGTCTTGAAGTATATATTTCTAAACTACTTTTTTATACTTCCATAAACTTTTATTCTTTACCCTGATTCTCTTAATTTCTGCCTGTCTTTCTTTCTCCCATTTATTTACAGCTAGAGTAAATGCCATTGTATTTGTTACCTAGTTATTCAACTAGGGAGAAACACGGATGACTAAATAAATAACACAATCAATTGAAACTACCATCTATATGAGGGAAATAAGTTTTTCATAAAAAGTAACATTTAATTTGGGATATGTTATTTAGAAAAGTGTAGGAATATCACCTTTCCGCAAGATAAGAATGAGGCATATTAAAGAAGAGGCCATTGGCCATTGCTTTCTGTAGGTAGGAAGAAATAATACCCTATAACTTAAAAAAAAAAATCAAAACAAAAAACTGCTTATATTTTTCTTTAAATTTGTTGAAGAACAGTGTGACAACAAAACTTAAATGAACTAATAAGCTCAAAAGAAAGACTGTTTCCTACACAAGAAGAAACATGATTACTTGTATTCTTGGGAAATTAATTGAGTAGGGAAGATACATTTACAAAGGAATGTCTGCAATAATTTGTGTGGCACTGGAGTAAATCCACTGAACTGTTGTTGTTTTTTTAAGCATAAGCTAACTTACTTGTCTTACCTTTTTGAGATTTTGTCTTCTTTGGTTGCTAAGTTTTAAACCCAGGAGTTGTGTATGCAAAATACTAAGCTGTATCCCCACCCTTCAGCTGAACTTTAAGAGCTCCATGTGGCCCTAAATGGCATATGGGAAAATGAGAATCTCATATATAGCTAGTTCACCATGCACATTGAATTTTGTCAGGATGTTTGCATTGACAAAGCAATTATCATGAAAGTTGGGACTGACCTAAAGAATGATTTTGAAGCTTTGCAAATTCTTTAAAAATGACTAATTCCATCTTCTAAACACTGGTGACCTGAAATGAGCTGAAACTAAATAACAGGTAGGGTGAGTTAGCCATAAATGAAATAAATTCCAAAGTAGATATGAGATCTGTTCTTTACCTACCTTCATATATGTGTTGTTCTATACATAATTGCTGGCCAAAAGTCTATAGAGATATTAAAAAAGAAAAATAATTTATAATCCAGAGAAAAACAATATAATTAAACTCATATGATGCAGATATTGGAATCAATAAATATGAACTTCAAAAATAATTGCTAGGGGGATTGGAATATGGCCTAGTGGCAAGAGTGCTTGCCTAGCATGCGTGAAGTCCTGGGTTCGATTCCTCAGCACCACTTATACAGAAAAAGCCGAAAGTGGTGCTGTGCTTGAAATTGGCAGAGTGCTAGTCTTGAGCAAAACAAAGCCAGGGACAGTGCTCAGGCCCTGAGTTCAAACCCCAGGACCTGGGGGGAAAACAAAACTTTTTTTACACTTTAATGCATTTTTTTTGGCCATTCTCTTGATTTCTTTCTGTCTTCCTTCCATCTATATTCATAGCTATGGTCAATGCCATTATATTTGTTACTTGGCAGGAGGTTCCCGTAATCAGGGGTATGCCCCTTAAAGGTTTATTTGGACCTTACTCTGTCTTCTTCCTGTTTCTTTGCATCCTAGTTCTCATGAGAAAAGCAGCTTCCTTGTTCATGTGCTCCTGCCATAATTTACTAACCAACCAAGACCAAAAGCAGTGCTGCCAGCTAACTATGGATTGGACCCTCCAAAATTGTAGACCAAGATAAACTTATCCTGTATTTACATTTGTTATTTTATGTATTTTATAAACTGGCCAACACAGAAAATTGAGACTCAGGTAAAGTCATTGCTGAGAGAATACCTGACAATATAAAGAAATCTTGGACTTCTGGAAGTCTTAAAGTATAAAGGATAGAGACAGGATAGAATGTTGTAAGTGGAGCTTAACAAACATTTCTGATGAGAAATTAGAACAAATTGCTCATTGAAATACAGACAGAAAAGATTAAGCCAAAGAAGTTTTCAGTGAAATAAAGACTATGGTAATTAGGTTGGATGTCCCCTATATTATAACCTGCAAAGAATTTGGCTGTGTTATGTCCTTGCCCTGAGACTTTGTGTGATCCTAAGCTTATAGGTGGAGGATTCATTTTATTGGCAAGAAATTTCTAAGCAGGATATTGTTCACGCAATGTCCCGAGTATAATTGGTATCTTCCTAGTGACAATCAGTAGCAAAGTGGAGGAGAATGGAAAGATTTTGAAAACTCAGTTTGGCCAGAAAAGGAAGTGCATATAAAGTTAGGGGCAAGGAAAGTATGGTTGCTAGAAAGGTTAAGACTGATAAAAGCGAAGATCTTTCCATTGTGGCAATAGGTAAAATGTGTAGAGAAAAATTTTAGGAATCAGATGGTGTCAGCCATCACAGGATGGAAGGTGAAGAAATGGAAATTTGTTTCAAGGACTTTCTAAGAATAAGTTTTTTGTAATAGAGACCAGACCTGTGGAAATCTTTTTACTTATGACTTCCCTGTACCTGTGGTTAGAGACACCCAAGAAAGCTTGCTTTAGTTGGCATCATCCATGTAGTGTTTATTTTTTAGACAGTCAAGATGCAAGCGTTGTCATAGAACCTTTCACTAGATTTGAAAGAAAAAGCCTTGGAGGCCAGGCAGTATGTGGCATGGTTGGAGTTACTGTAAGCAGTGACTAGCAGTGTGATTCTTACTGAAACTGTGAGAGCGTAGCTGGAGATACCGTGAAGACCTCAGAATTTAGATGTCAATAGGAGCAAACCTGAGAGAGAAGGTAGATTGAAGTTTTTTTCAGACAGTGATCACTTATAAAAGGAAATAAAACTTGTTTATAGTTTGAGAGATACAGCCTTAGCTAAGATATTAAGGGAGAGCTTCTCTACAAGTTGCAAAGTTGCAACTTAGGTTGATGAAGGAGTTAGATATGCATAAGGTTGGGAAGAACATGCACAAAGTCCCTGAGATGGAAGTAAATCCTGTGTGATAAAAGAACAGAAGAATGGAGATTGTTAGGTGAGCCATAGGCCAGGTCATATAGGACTTATATGCTTTATCCCTTTTCTCTCCCACTTATTTTCTCCAGCTCATCAAAGTTATTAATAAAATGGTATAAAACATTGGAACCCAAGTTATTTTTTTCCTCACCTGTATTTCTTTTGTTTCATGAGTTATCTTTTAGCAGTTACATTGCAGATTTCACCCACATTATCATCTTGTGTTTATACCTTATTTTTTTTTTTTTTTTTTTTTTTTTTTTTGCCAGTCTTGGGGCTTGAACTCAGGGGCTGAACACTGTTCCTGGCTTCTTTTTGCTCAAAGCTAGCACTCTGCCTCTTGAGCCACGGCACCACTCTTCTTTTTTTTCTATATATGTAGTGCTGAGGATTCGAACCTAGGGCTTCATGTATACGCGTCAAGCACTTTTGCCACTAGGCCATATTCCCAGCCCCGCATCAACTTTTTTACTTGTCACAGTGGTGATTCTTCCCAAAGTGGAGCTGTGGCTCAAACTGCTAGAGTACTAGCATTGACCAAAAGAGCTCAGGGACAGCACCCAGGCCTTGAGTTCAAGCTCCATTACCAATAAAAGTAAAACAATAAAAACACAGTAGTGATTTTCAGCTCTGGCTATGTATGCCTTAAAGTTATATCAGGAGATTATTGTAATAGGTTTGCGATAGCTATGACTAGTATTTTTAAAAACACATACTTATTATATATTGCCATTACAAATATTCAATCCTAATTTTATATATTGTTGATTTTTTTATACATTGTTGATTTTATGTTGTGAAAATGCCTGTATTACCAAAAACCATCTATAGGTTCAGTACAATCTCCACCAAAATTCCAATGACACTATTTACACAATTATTTTTTAAAATCCTAAAATTCTTATAAAACCACAAAAGATTCCGAATAGAGGCTGGGAACATGGCCCAGTGTTAGCTTGCTTGCCTAACATGCATGAACCCCTTGGTTTGATTCCCTAGTATCATATAAACAGAATACCCTGAATAGCCAAGCCGATCTTGAACAAAAAACCAACGCTGGAGGTATCACAGAACCTGAACTCAAATTATGTGACAAATGCACTATGGTTCCAGCACAAAAACACATATAGAGCAATGGAATAAAATAGAGGACCTAGGAATATAGCTACAGCCATCTGATTTTCTACGAAAATGCCAAATCATACATTGGAGAAAAGATAATCTCTTAACAATATCTACTTGTCGAAGAAAATAGATCTGCATCATCCTTTTTAAAAAATAGCTCAATATTGATCAAAGACCTATGTAAAACCTGAAACTTTGAAACTAGGAAAAGACAGGAGAAGCATTTTAAAAGATAATTATAGGATGGGGAGAACCCCTTTCCTACATTACCTATAGGCATGTAAATTAGTTCAACTGATACTAGAAATTCAGTCTCCTGAACTGAATGCTAATTTACAAATAATGAGAGTGAGGTTTTGGGGAAAAGAAGTTCAAGGTTTAATAATTTTCCCTTCATAATGAGGACCATACATGCTACTATCTCAGCGAAAACAAAAGCACAATCCAAATAAGAAAGGAAAGCCCAGTATCATTGGTCTGCTGAGATGAGCCTCTAGAATTATATCCCCTGCTGTTCATCACTATTCTTATTTCTTTACTCCTGGCCAATGAGATAAGGAGAGGAGCAAGATGATTGCCTTGCCTAGAGCTGTAATGGAGTTCTTGAGTTCCCTGCCTTGGGGTAGTTTGGATAGGGGAAGATAAGACAAAAAGAAAACAAAAGAATAAAGAAGGCTTTTGATCTTGCATAAGCTGGTTAGTAAAGTGAATTAGTAACTAGATTTCAAAGCTACAGCATGATCATATGTGAGACTCTTCCCAGTACATAGCCATTATGGAAATCATTAGAGGTTCCACAAAAATAAATAGAACTGCCATGTAATCTATCTGTACTACTAGTATATACCCAAATGAATCAAAGACAGAATTCACTAGAGATACCAACATAGTTATATAAATTATGACATTACAATAGTCAAGTAATGGGAGTCACCTTAGGTGCCCATCAGTGGTTAAATGAAGAAAGTAAATTTAGTATATGTATGTGATGGAATATTATTCAGTCATTAAGAAGAACAAAAATTATACAATTTTCAGGAAAATGAAGAGGAAGACCAGCAGTAGACAGGAAATATGGGTTATAGTGGTTGTAAATATCATCAGTGTTTCCTATATACAGTATGAAAATGTCATAATGAGGCTCATGATCTTGTACAATCAATATATGCTACTAAGAAAATTGAATAAATGACAAAATATACCTTTATTCAGCTTTTGATTATCTTGTGTTTTAAATGTTGTTGTTGGAGATAAGGTAAATTAAACCAGGTTAATAGATATTACTTTAGGTAAAGATTTTTTGGGAAATGATTAAAGTTATCACATGCTTTATAGTCTGAAGCCACGTATATTATTTGTTGGGAACAAAATCTCACTACATAGTACAGGCTGGTCTTGAATTTGCCTAAGGATTCTGAGGGCTGGAATTACAGAAGTGCTTTGGCTTACATTGTGGGGTTTTTTTTTTTTTCTCAAATTTTTATTATCAAACTGACGTACAGAGAGGTTACAGTATCATATGTTGGGCATTGGATACATTTCTTGTACTGTTTGTTGCCTTGTCCCTCATCCCCCCCTCCCTCCCCCCCTTTCCCTCCTCCCCCCTGGAGTTCCGTTCACTTACACCAAACAGTTTTGCAAGTATTGCTTTTGAAGTTATTTCTCTTTTTTTACCCTGTGTCTCTCGAATTTGGTATTCCCTTTGAATTTCCTACTTCCAATACCAGTAAACACGGTTTCCAATATACTCAGATAAGATTACAGAGATAGTGTAGGTACAAACATAGGAAGGTGATACAAAACATTATCTATAATAGAAACTACACATACACATAGGACGTTGAAAGCGGTTACAACTGTGATATATCACTTGTTTCCATAACATGGAGTTCATTTCAATTAGCATCATCTTATGTGTTTCTAAGGGTATAGCTATTGGGCCTTGTGATGCTCTGCTATGGCTTGCCTAAACCTGTACTAATTATTCCCAGTAAGGGAGGCCATAGAGTCCATGTTTCTTTGGGTCTGGCTCACTTCACTTAGTATAACTTTTTCCAAGTCCTTCCATTTCCTTACAAATGGAACAATGTCATTCTTTCTGATAGAGGCATAAAATTCCATTGTGTAAATGTACCACATTTTCCTGATCCATTCATCTATGGAGGGGCATCTGGGTTGGTTCCAGCTTCTCGCTATGACAAATTGTGCTGCGATGAACATTGTTGTGCTGGTGGCATTACTGTGATTTTGTTTGTGGGCTTTTGGATAGATACCCAACAGTGGGGCTGCTGGGTCATAGGGGAGTTCTATATTGAGCCTTCTGAGGAATCTCCATACTGCTTGCCAGAGTGGCTGAACCAGTTTACATTCCCACCAACAATGAAGTAGGGTTCCCTTTTGGCCACATCCCCTCCAACAATTGTTATTATTAGTTTTCTTGATATATGACATTCTTGCTGGGGTGAGATGGAATCTCAATGTTGTTTTGATTTGCATTTCCTTTATGGCCAGTGATGTAGAGCATTTTTTCATATGTCTATTGGCCATTCTCATTTCCTCATCAGAGAAGTTTCTTTGTAAGTCTTTAGCCCACTTGATGAGGGGGCTATTGGTTCTTTGCAGTTTTGTTTTGGAAGAAGGTAATTTTTTTAGTTCTGCATATATTTTAGAGATGAGGCCTTTGTCTGTTGAATGTCCGGTAAAGATCTTCTCCCAGTCTGTGGGCTTTCTGTTTATCTTGAGAGCTATGTCCTTTGCCGTGCAGAAGCTCTGGAGTTTGATGCAGTCCCATTTGTCCAACCTTTCTTTGATTTGTAGCCTTTCAGGGTCTTTGTTAAGGAAGTTCTGTCCTGTGCCAAGGAGCCCAAGTGTTTCTCCTACTCCTTCCTTTAGTGTCTTCAGGGTGCCTGTTTTGATTTCAAGGTCTTTAATCCATTTGGAATTGATTTTGGTGCAGGGTGATATATAAGGATCTAGTTTTAGTTTGTTGCATGTGTTGAGCCAGTTTTGCCAGCACCATTTGTTGCCAGTCCTGGGCCTTGGACTCAGGGCCTGAGCACTGTCCCTGGCTCCTTCCCTTTCAAGGCTAGCACTCTGCCACTTGAGCCACAGCACCGCTTCTGGCCGTTTTCTGTATATGTGGTGCTGGGGAATCGAACCTAGGGCCTCGTGTATCCGAGGCAGGCACTCTTGCCACTAGGCTATATCCCCAGCCCTACATTGTGTTTTAATCTGCAGAATATGCACATCCACAGGTGGTTCTCTTTATCAGCATATTTCTTCAGATACTTAATATTCCATGTTTCTCAGCGGTAGTAGAAATGTATTTTTTTCTTGTTTAGGCCATATAAAAAAACGATATCATATTTAGCAAGTTACAAATAGAAGAATCCAGTAATGGATCAGAGTAGTAAGCCTTTTGATTTCCTAGTCTTAAAGATTACCTTCAGTGATTCAAGGAACTAAATATTGGTTGTATAATGATTTGAAGATTTGTGAAGTTTCATCCAAATCTAAATATACTTTCATCTTATCTGCCAACAGGTACAACTGTCACTGCTTTAAGGTTATTTAAGAATCTGCCTGTAAGAAAGCAATTTTACTCAACCACTAAAAAATGTAAAGATGAGCTAAAAAAGATCCAGGATCTCCTGATAAGCTATGGTATCATAAAACCCGATTTAAGACTTGTTTTAGTACATAATAAGGTGAGCATTATTACGTTTAATATTTTTTTTCTTTTGAGGCCAGTGTTAATCCCTGCTCCTTAGGAGGTTGAGATCTGAGGCTCACACTTCGAAGCCAACCTAGGCAGAAATATTGAAGAGACTCTTATCCCCAATTAACCAGCAAAACATTGGAAATAGAGTTGTGGCTCAAGTGATAGAGTATCAGCCTTGAGCCAAAAAGCCAAGTGAGACCATTAATCCCTGAAGTTAAAGCCCAGTACTGGCATCAAAAAAAAAAAAAAAAAGAGAGAGAAAAGAATTCTTTTTGGTATTTAATATAAGGGAATAGTATGTTTTGAGTAAAGCAATTAGATAAGTACCATATATTGAACGTTTTGTCACACCCTACCATCCAAATTTATTTGTAGAAAACCTAACTAACAATGTGATGATGCTGATGCTAATAAATTGGGCCTTTGGAGGTAAATTTATCAGTCACGAAGGAAGAGCCCAGATAGATGGGAATACTGCCCTTATAGAAGAGAAAGCTGCCTTTCATTTCCTATCATCTGAGAACACTGTGAGAAGGAGCTCCCTTTCATCTAGATAGTTGGCTCTCACCAGAAACTGTGTATGCAGGCTTCATCTTGGATTTTTCAACATTCTGAATGCATGTGAAATAAATTTTTATAGGATACAAAATACCCATTTTCTGGTATTGTAACATTTCAAAGACTGCTTAGGAAAATGTCCTTTTAAAAGAATTAGTTCACATTCTTTTAATTTTATTTTTATTATATAAAGAACACCTTTAACAGTATCTATATGAAATCTAATTGAATTAGTGACCCCCTGAAATGAAATTTTGTCCAAGAAATGCTTAAGTGCCTTCTTATGTCAAAGGTTATGATAGATCTTGATAATATGAAAATTATTAAGACTTACTTTAGTCCTTTAAAAAGTTCACAGTTCAGTAACATTTTCCAACTACTACACTTTTTTTTTATTTGAATGAGTTTGTGTATTGTTTGATTTTTAAAGAAATCTAGCTTATTTCTTCAGTTTTCAGAGTAGGGCTCATAAGGAAAGAAATTGATTCTGTTGTGTAATAAAGTAAGAGAAATAAAATGCATGTATTTTTCTGATTATTGTTTTTCCTGAAATTCTACATGTGCCTTTGAAATATTAAATGGAGAGCAGGGCCACACAGCAATATAGAAATCTGATGGGAAATTGGAAGTAATGTTGAATGAGTACCTTTGCGGTATCAGGATCCATACCAGGTGCATTAGTGTCCCAGAATTCTTATACAAATAAGCAAGTGAGGTGAATATCTTACCAATTTTTCACGTGTCCTCTAAACAGAAATAAAAAAAATTAATTCTTTGCTAAATGCTACATGGCTAGTTAATTGTCAAGGTAGGGTTTGAAACTTAGCAGGCCTTTGTAGTAGTTCTTTACAACCTGCTATATTCCTTTCCGATGTTAATAAGTACTATGTGATATTTATAGAATACTTTTTCAGATATCAGAATACTTACAGTAACTTTGTAAGGTATGCAATATTTTTCTGAAGAACTTGAAGATCAGAGCAATCAGTTAACATTTTTTCATATTGTTTAGTAATAATGATGAAGTCAGAACCCATTTTGATCCAGTTTTCTATTTCATCCTTTTTACTGATTTATCAGGAAGAGTTTTTATCCTCAATCTTCAAGCTGTGGTAAATGTTTATAATCAAAATCTTGGGTCATCTTTAAAAAAATAAAAAATAAACCAAAATTAAGAATAGCTAGCCACCTGTTCTTACTGGCATAAAGCTCAACCAAATGATACCTTGAGATCTCTTCCAATTCTACCATGCTATGATTGCTCAGGATGTTGATGGATGGAGGTTTATCCTGCTAATATAAATAACCTATGACCTCTTGATCCAAAAGGACATTTAGTAATTAAAAGTTAAATGTCACCAAGTTAAGAAAAGAGCAAGGCCACAAGAAACATAATCAGGAAGGGAAAACTGATGAAAAATGTTACATATTATAAGAAATAAACTTTTGAAGGAAAAGTTATTATAACTAAGAAGAAAAGTTTACAGTAAGAAAGTATAATTGGCAAAACAGGATATTGCCTTACTTAATATTAACAATAAGTGAGTATATTTGTGAGATGATATATAAATTCTTAATCAAAGTGAAATATATGCCATTTTTAACCTTACATCATTTTCCCAACTAATATAGAATTAAAGAGATGTTTTTCTTTGGTAAAACAGTATTTTGTATTTTACTATACATTGTTTTTTGGAGGCCACAATATTTTAGCTTTGATTAAGCAAATGCAAGTCTATGGCCTTGGGAAAGCAATGTAAGATTATCAAAGGCTTAATAGTAAAATTATTACCTATTACTACACAAGATCAAGGACTGAATTACTTTGTTTTCTACCTTTAGATGTTTCTGGTAATATAGATTGCTGTTCTACTTTTTTGTTTCAATAATCCTTTAGTGCTTAAAACAGCTGTTAAAATATATTATCAAAAAACCTTCCAAAATACCATTAACCTGGTATCATAAATTTCTTTGAACATTGCCCTTTAGCTTTTTCTATTCAGTGATTTTCATCATAATTTATATGCTTTTATGAAAAAAATTGTCTTTAAATGTAAGTGTGACAATACTGATGTCTTTATTTTTTTTACATTACCGTCATATTGAATATAATATGAGAAGTGCTTGCTATTTTGATAACTTGGATTAGATAGTGTTCCTTCTTTTTATGAAGGTTTAACCTGCCAAGACATTCTCTGAATACTGATAATGTTGATGTTCTTGCCAGTATGGTTATGTTAGAAAGAGGTATTTTTCTTCTTTCATCACCATGTTCCTTGAAAGCATATTGAATAATGAGACAGCCAAAGGAAAGTAATTTACAAGTATATTCAGTGAGTTTATTTAAAGTAGATATTATTTGGAGATTGCTAGGGCCATTCCTTAGATGAACATTAGAGTTTTCAGGTTTACTTGTAGTTACCGAAGGACTGTAATTTCCTGCTGTATATATCTTTACTTTCAAAGTAATTATTTTGTAAAATTGAAAAGTTTTCTTACATGATAATATCTGAAATTGATTTTATAAGGGCATAAATAATTTTGTAGAACACTAGTTTAGAGTATACTTAATTTGTGATTTCAAATAAAGGCTACTTCTCAAAGGGCCACTTCCCATGCTTAATAATTGTTGATTTTATAAATACTTGCTTTCCTTAAAATATCACGTACAGTTTAAAAATTGTTTGGGAGTTTAGTTTTTCTTGTTGTTTTATTTTGTTTTGCAATGTTGTGGGTCAAAATTAGGAGGTTGGATATATGGCATGTGCTTTCCACCACTGAACTATGTCCTCAACCCTGAATTTGGTTTTAATGATTAGAGGCTTTACTGGCATTACAAAAACTAAAGCAGATACCATTGACATAGGTTTGAATTGTTACCAAAGTTATAATTTAAAGAAGGCTTCTCTCCTGTTTCTACCTTTACGTCATAAAAGCATTAAGACTTACTAGAATCAGTGATTGTTGTGTTTTTGGTGTCTATCACACCAGTACCCACATACATGCACACACTAAGGTCAGGGACAATGATGACACAGTTTGGAAGTATTGAGTGTCTTGATTTCATTTATTCTGAAAGTATTCAGTCTGGTAGGGCCTCAACAAAATACAGTAAATGAAGATTTGATATGAATGTAGTGGTGGTTCCATTACTTGGCATAGTTTTCCCCAAGTCTCTTGAGGAATACTTTCTAAAGAATTATAAAGAGAAGATAAATAAGTAGTGCCTTTTTATCTACATCTGTTACGTTCATAATGTTCATGATAGTCTTTGTTTCAGGTGTACTGTGGGAAAATCTAGGAAAGGTCTTTCACTGTAATTGGACCATTCTTCCTTCTGCCCTCCAATCCCAGTCAAGGCTTTAAGAAGCAGTATAATCAAATATAGGTTTGAATTCAAGATTGTGGCTCAAATGCCCCTTCCAGGGCCAGTTTGGACATTTAGGGTCAATTTTGTGTTCATGGCCCCATTTTGAGGGGGTGTGCAGTACTTAGGCTTGAGCTCAGGGTCTCCCACTTAACTTGGCATACTCTCTATTGTTGTCTTGTCTCTGCCCCTTTCTAACTGATTATTTTAAGATAGGGTTCTCCTCCCACCTGAGCATGTGCCTGTATCTCAGTCCATCCAATTAGGCTTTCTATTTGTGGCTATGATAACAAGTTCATGTCATTGAGCTCAACATTGAGATGGGATCTCATAAACTTTTCAGCCTTGGCTGGGCTGTTCTCTCAATCTCAACCTACAGTTCTTTCAGTCTTCACCTTCTGTGAAGCTACAATAACTTATAGCCAGCCATTGGTTGAGAAGGGTTGTTGAATATGCCCAGGATGGCCTTCAAGTAGAATCTTTCCAATCTTAGCTTCCCCAGTACCTAGGATTACAGATGTGAAATGCTGGCGCTCAGCTTCTTTGTTTCCTTTTACTTGATGAAGGGAGATGTTTCTTCAGATATATTTTAAGGCTACCTATACAAATTATCAATCATGAGTTGTTGGTTTAATGATAACTAAATTTATTAAATTATTCTTTGTTATGTTACTTTCTTTACTTTTAATCTAAGTTCTATAAAATGCTATATAGAAAAGATGAAACAAATATGTCACATTCTTAAGTGTGGTTCTTTTTTAAGTTTTTGGTGTTTATTTATATTGTTAGAGTTTTTATGAAAATCTTCCTGTTATTTCCCACAAAAATATAGGTAAGGTAGGTATGTTTTGACTGGTTCTGTAGAATTTTCCATGTATGGCTACTGTTTGACTTCCTTCATTGTCAGTGAAAAATGAGAGGAAGCAAAGATTACTTCAAGCCAAAATTTTTAGGGAAGTCTTCTTGATGATTGAGTTTTGATCTGGATCCCAAGTGTTGGGTGATTAACCAGTGCCTTCACAAGATTTAAGTTGATGCTGAGATATGTTACTATAAAATATTACAAAATAAGGTAATTCAGTCACACATGGTTATAACATAAGAGAATTATGAAAACTAAATTTTGTTCACAACTGGAATTCAGTTCTGTACTAAATAATGGATATTGAGGTGAGAGAGATACAAGGAATCTCTGAAAAAAAAATCTGTGAGTAGGAGACATTATCTAATATAAACAGAATAAAACTTCCTCACAGGCTTTCATTGTTAGGGCTCAGATGAAAGTCCCGAGCCGTGGAGTGTAAGATCTCTTGTCTGGTTGGGATTATTAGTGAGTCTTCTCAGAACAAGACTAGTCCTTACTTCTCCATGTCTCCGTCCACAGGTGTCAAATGTGATTTCAAACTCTATATTCCTGGCAAGACCTCTCCAAACCTTTCCTTTGAAAGCAAGTGTTAGCCAGACACCATTGGTTTACACATATAATCCATTACTCAGGAGGGCAACATTGGGAGGATTATGGCTCCAGGTCAAAATTTTCAAAAGACCCCCAATAAGCAATCCAGTCTTTAATCTCAGATGTATGGGAAGAATAGGAGAATTGGGTTTTAGCCACAACCAGGACTAAAACAAAAGACCTTTTTTTTTTTTTTGGCCAGTCCTGGGCCTTGGACTCAGGGCCTGAGCACTGTCCCTGGCTTCTTCCCGCTCAAGGGTAGCACTCTGCCACCTGAGCCACAGCGCCCCTGCTGGCCGTTTTCCATATATGTGATGCTGGGGAATCGAACCGAGAGCTTCATGTGTAGGAGGCAAGCGCTCTTGCCACTAGGCCATATTCCCAGCCCCTAAAACAAAAGACCTTACCTAAAAACAAACTAGCAAGAAGAGTAAAGGTCCTAAGTCAAGGGATAGTTTGTCTTGCAAACCTTGAGTTCAAAGCCTTGTGTTCAACCTTAATTTTACAAAAAGAAGAAATAGTACCATCACAAAAGAGAAAAAGGAGAAACACATTTAGAGGCAGCAAACAAGCCAAATTAGATGAATAGGTATTTTATACAAGAAAATTTAGAACTGTAGAGGCCAGATTTAAATTTTAGGCTGGCTGGTACCAGTAGCTCATGCCTATAATCATTATTAAGTCACTTTGGACAGATGAGTTCAAAAGACTCTCCGATTACCCATCAGAAAAGGTAGACTGGAGGTAAAACTTAAGGGGGTAGGGCACCAGTCATGAACAAAAAAGCTAGATTTTAGGACATGAGGCACCATTTGTTGAAGAGGCTGTCCTTCTTTCATCCTATGTTTTTGGCTCCCTTATCAAATATTAGATAACTATAGGTCTTTAGGTTCATTTCAGGATCTTCTATTCCATTGGTCCTCAGGTCTATTCTTGTGCCAGTACAAAGCTGTTTTTATTATAACAGCTTTGTAATAGAGTTTGAAGTTTAGTATTGGTATTCCTCCAGCCCTGTTCTTCCTGCTTAGAATTGTTTTTGCTATTCAGGGTCTTCTATCATTGCATATGAATGTTTGGTTTGCTTCCTCTATAAGACTGAAGAACGTTGTTGGGATTTTGATGTGTATTGCATTGAATTTGTTGATAGCTTTGGGCAGTATTGCTATTTTCACAATGTTAATCTTTCTCATCCAGGATCATGGAAGGTTTTTCCATTTCCTTAAATCTGCTTTAATTTCCTTTTTGAGTTTTTAAAAGTTTTCATTAGAGAGATCCTTCACATCTTTGGTTAAGTTAATTCCTAGGCTTTTTTTGTTTTAATTCAAATGAAGTCTTGTTCCTGCTTTCAGTCTCTTCTCATTGTTGGCATACAGAAAAAGTTACTGATTTTTGTAGGTTAATTTTACACCCTATTACTCTGTCAAAGTTTTGGTTGCTCAAGTGGTAAAGCACTAGCCTTGAGCTGAAGAGCTCAGGGACAGCGCCCAGGCCTAGGGTTCAAGCCCCATGACCAACAACAACAACAAAAAGTCTGTTCTATAGAGATACAATCAGCCTATTCATAAGAGGGTGTACTGTGACCTAATCAGTTCTTGAAGATTCTACCCCTTCACCCTCTTAAATGACAATGAAATTTTAAGATGAATTTTGGGAAGATATTCAAACTATTACAGTTGTACTAAAGGCCAATACTTCATATTCTAGGTGTTGTCTTTCTTTAGGCAAATTTAGCATTGCAATTTTTTTTCTTAATTGTGCATCTTCTGTATGCAATTTGCTTTTCTCTGTGGGTGACAGATTGCCTTTACAATTGAGGTTTACTAATTAAATACTGAGTAATCTTATCTAACTATTTTCGTTCAGTAGTATATGTCAATAAAGTAGGAATCAGACAAGGTATATTTACGTGGCTAGCACCAGTCAAGCCCAGTTTGGTGTGTATGTAATAATATACTTTTGATGTGCTTTTGCACTGTCATCATATTGACCAGAGTCAGATTCTTACTTGGCACATCCAGATGCTCCGACTTTGTGTGACCTAGATAGAAAACATATGGAGGCTTGTGTGTATTTTTAGCTCTTGTTAAGCTTTCAGCCTAAGGATAAGATACACCAAAAAAAACTTCAGGAAATAGGAGATAAAATGTTTTTGAAAATAAGGTAGATGGAATAATAAAGAAGACAAACTAAAATGTATTTTATGTAGAAGATGTAATTAAAAATTCTTCTGGATTGTTCATTTTTACTTACTACATTTAATTATCTAACACTAACAATAGTTCCTGTTTTGAAAATAAACATTGCATGAGTAATAAGGAAAATTTTACTTACTATTAGATTTCTTTATCATTTGTTGTAGCCTAAGTGTGAAATTTAGAAGTCCTAAATTACCCCTTTGATCTGATGCACTAAAATTGCCTAGTGTAAAGTTATGTACTCATCCTACTTGTAATGTTCACTTTCAAAGATAAAAAATAAAAATCATCAAAAAAAATAAAAATCATGTTTCTTGTTCCCATATTTTACAGCTTTTCTAGAATCCGTTCTCTGAAGTGGTATTTTTATAATTCTGTATATTGACTTCTGCAAATGTGGCATTGAAAGAGCAGCCTTACATTATCCAGCAACTAAGATTTATATCTGGTTTTAAAGCATCACTTTAAACTATATGATGTTTATGTTAAGGTTTTGTAGCTATGTGTAGTGCTAGATTTTTTTTTTCTTTTTGCCAGTACTAGGCTTGAACTCAGGGCCTGGGCACTGTCCCTGAGCTTCTTTTTGCTCGAGGCCAGCACTCTACCTCTTGAGCCACAGCACTATTTCTGGATTTTTCTTTTTATGTGATGCTGAGGAATCGAATGTAGTACTTCATGCATGCTAGGCAAACACTCTTCCACTGACCTACATTCCCAGCCCCTAGTGCTAGATTTTTTAAGACAGTATTTGAAATGTTTTCTTGACTCTTAAATATATATGCCATTTAGTATGTAGCTCATTTTTACAATGCTTGCCTAGTGTGAGGACCTAGGTTTGTTCTTCAGCACTGCCAAAAAAAATAGATGAGTGTTTGTGTGTGTGTGTGTGTGTGTGTGTGTGTGTGTGTGTGTGTGAGAGAGAGAGAGAGAGAGAGAGAGATTATTGGAGCTAATGTAGCTTTAAGGAAGTACAATTTTTTTAAGTTCCCATGTAGCTACAGATTATTTAGAACCTTGTATCTATGACCTATTACTTTGAACATTGTCCATAAATCACAAGCTCCTAGTTGACTTAATACATAGTAGCCATAATAGCAGATGTTATTTTGCTTCTGTCTTTTTAGAGTCTGAAGTACAAGTGAACAAGATTACAGTCTGACAGTTTCTTAAAACATAGTTACCATGTGACCTAGGAATTCTCCTAAGCATATGCTTAAGAGAAATGGAAACATACCTTCACACAAGAATTTATGCATGAATGTTTATAGCAGCAGCATTTGTAATAGCCAAAAAGGGAACAACTCAAATACCAGTTAACTGGTAAAATTATAATTCAACTGATTATGCATACAGTGGAATGTATGAATAGTGGAATGACTGAATAGTCATTTGAAAGGGATAAAGTATTGATAAAATATAGCATTAGTAAGCCTTGAAAACACGAAAAGTGATCACAGAAGCCTACACGCCATATGATTCCATTAATATTAAATACGAAAATTTAGCATATATATGATGACAAAGTAGATTAGTGATTTGGGGGATGGATATGGAGTCACTGCTAATGGATATGAGATTTTTATCATGGATTGCTAAACTTTTTTCAAAAATTATGTTGATAATTTTCTTACTCTGTAAACACTGAAGTACTTTTTCTAGTCACCCTTGTTCTTCTGCCTGCCCCTCTGGTGTTGATACTAATACTTTCTCCTAGGCTCTTTATCCATTTTTACCAAGAATTAGAACATCTTAAGACAATATTTTTTAAATGAATTAATTGTTTCTTCTACACTGATGATTTCTCAAGGAGGATTGACCATATTTGAACCTTATTAATTGAAAAAAAATCACTATTTCAAACCTAATCATGTATTTCACAGCCCAAGTCTAGTCTTTCTCTTTATTTTCCCTGCTACATGCATGTCCTGAAAAAAAGCCAAGCTCATTGTTTAGTATTTAGCATAAAAGACTAATCGTAAATTCTCTGTCCTGAAGATAATTATAAAGGTAATTTTCAAGTACATGCTTTTCCAAAATATTTATGCCTACTTGACTATAGGAATTGTGTAGTATAGTTCTTTTTCTTCAAAAATTCAGTTGTACTTTAATTTCAAATACACATTGAAATATATATTAAGAAGAAAAGGGAGAATATTTAATGAAGCTGTGTAATGCCAGGCACTGGTCTTGTCTACTACATGAGGAATTTTCATTTTCCAATAATGTTAGCAGTAGCCATCTTTCAAAGAAGCAGAAAAAGGAAGTAAGAGAAGTTAAGTAGAGTAAGTAGCTTAAAGTTCAAAATCAGAGTTTATTCAGACTTTATATCTCATGTTTTTCTTCTAAATTATATTGAAAATATAGTGCAGATGACTACTAACTACAGAAACAAATGCTATATGTAACTTCTTCAGTTTAGCAAATCTAAATTGTATTTAAACTTGTCTTTTTCATTTTTGTCCATAGGCAGTTATTTGGCAGAAAAGTAGAGTAGCAGACCACAAAATGGCCCTAATGTCAGTTCTTGGGACTGCTGTTATGAGCAACATTGAATCCTTGGAGTACTACTCTGAAGAATGTCAGGTATATAACATGTTTTTTAATAATTCTGATTTACTAATGAAGTTGTTAAAATAGTTTCCTTCTAGGATATTTAAAGTCTTTCTTTTTAACATTTCTGCTAAAGAAGTATACAAGAAAAAGAAAATGTATAAGCCTTTCCCAGTCCTGCTTTTCTTTTCACTGTCTGTTGCTTTCATTGACTTAAAAAAAAATGGCTTTCAGTTTAGAATTGTATCTTTATACTGTGGAAGAAAAGATTTGAGCTTGCTTATTCATTCTTTCTCTGTCTTAATCCTGAATATATACTCAAATTTCTTTTTTATTAATCTATTAGCATTAGATAACACTTTCTAACTGTTAAACTGCTGGGTGATAGTCCCCCCTAATTATTTGCTCTTTCCTCCTTGAGTCTTGTCAGGTATACTTTTCTTGTTATCAAGGTTTTGAGACAAGCATGTCTCTTTGAAGCCCAATGACAACTCACAATCCTTCTCAGACTTCTGAGTGCTGAGAAAATAGGAATGTCCAACAACCTGAGCTCATCTTTGTTAAATTTTACAGTTACCTATCTAGGTATATGTCTTGTATTATTCATTATTGTGCTGAGCTCTTAATGTAGATATTTTGAAAGAATCTAGACTCATTTTTTTCTTTACTCTTAGGTTCTCCACTTCTATCCATTATCAATTTCTCGCGTTTCTTTTTTAATCAAACTCATTACTACTTGATTAGCGTACTTATTTTTCTCAAGTTTTGTTTTCTATAAATTCTGAGAAATCTCAGACTTTAAAAAATTATTTTGTTGAATTTCCACTTTGAAAGTTATGTTTAATTGCGAAGAATATTGTTATTTTATTGTTTTTTGCCACTTCTATTGTTCTATGAATAGAAAATCTGAATCTTTCTTAAAACATTAAGTTTTTAGTATTTATCTTTTGTGTGTGTGTGTGTGTGTGTGTGTGTGTATGTGTGTATGTGTATCAGTACTAGACCTTGAACTTAGGGCCTCACACTCTTGCTTGATTTTATTTTTCACTCTGGTTTGTGCCATACCTATGAACCTCAATCCCCAGATTTCTGCCTCCTGAGTAGTTACAATTATGAGTAAGCCACTAATAGCCACCTGAGTTATATTTAGGGAGGAGGTTGTTGTTTGCTTGTCGACTCTTAAGTGTTATGTATTCAAGATACTGGTTCTGTTCTGGCAATCTGGGAAAATCACAAGTTCCTAATAAGGTGGGGCTTACTTTGCAGAACACACAATTCGAGTTCTTCTCATGAAATCAATTACCTCTCTCTTCCTCTGTATTTTTCTTTCTTGTCTTACTTTTTTCCTTTCTAGAACAAATTTGGATTGATGATAATTTACTTATGCTGACACTGTGTCACCATTCAGTTTCTTTAGAAAAGAGATCTTTGATTTATTGCTGTTTGTCTGCTAGATTTAAACCTGGAAGTTTTCTGAAGTGAAATGGTAAGGTACAGATAAATTCCCCAGAGTTCCCTGTAACTGCATGGGACTGAGCTAAACTTTGGTCATTCATGATTTTATGTGTGGATGAGACTCAATGAGGTAGTCTTAAAGGAGGATTTTTTTTAATTTAGTGTGTTCCAGATATATTCTTGCCCATTGATGGTTTCCCTCAGTTTAGAATTCTCTAAAGACTCTAGTAATCACTCATACATGCAAGAAATTTTGCTTCATCATCACATGGTTATTTTTATTGGAAGAATGGGGAAATTTGAAAACCATGAGTTAGTATCCCAGTTCTGTCCGCTTTCTGACAAAGTCATCATTTAACCAAATTTCCTTTTCATTTTTGTACTTTGTGTCTAATCTAAACAAGTGTTACACTTTTGTTCCACCAGCTAACCATCCTCACTCCATGCTCTGTAGAATTGTATAGTTGCCTTGTCCTGATACCAAAGAAATCTTCTGTCTTCCTATACATTGCTAAAAGCAATCCTATCTTGTTCCCCCACTGTTAGTAGCTGTCCACTCTTGCCCTACTTCTGTTTTACATCACATCTTTTAATTAGGGAACTTGTCTCCTGGGACCCATTTGGTGGACTGAAATGATGGATCTATATTCAGAATCTAGGACATAATCTTTATATGTGTATACACATACATAGATATTTATGTGTCTAACTTCCCTTTATTTGAAGGGTCCACATTTTATCTGTATGAACCCTACATGGGAAGAATCTGTATTACAGTAGCCTCAATTGAGTAACTACTGTAAGCAGTTTTTTTTTTTGGTTTTTTTTTGGTTTTTTTTGGCCAGTCCTGGGCCTTGGACTCAGGGCCTGAGCACTGTCCCTGGCTTCTTCCCGCTCAAGGCTAGCACTCTGCCACGTGAGCCACAGCGCCGCTTCTGGCCGTTTTTTTCTGTATATGTGGTGCTGGGGAATCGAACCTAGGGCCTCCTGTATCCGAGGCAGGCACTCTTGCCACTAGGCTATATCCCAGCCCTGTAAGCAGTTTTTGCAAAGCATTTTTCAGGATGACTTTTTGTTGCCTTGATTCAGTGCTTTCTGCTACCTCCCTCACTTTTTATTCCTGCCACTTAAGCCACAGTCTTAGCCCTGTGTTATCCTTTTTCTTCTGTTTCCTTTTCTTTTCTTTCTTTTCGCTTATTCTGTTTTATTTCCTTGTGGTGGTGGTGGTACTGTAGTTTGAACTCAAGGCTTCACACTTTCTAGGCAGGCAACCTACCAGTTGAACCATGCCTCAAACCTTTATTGGTCTGATTATTTTTGAGATAGGGCCTGCTTTTTTTCCTAGTCTGACCTGGACTTTGATCCTTGTATTTTTGCCTCCTACTTAAGTAGGATTTCAGTGTGCACCACAATACCCAACCTCATTTAATTGAGATAGGGTTCTCACAGTCTTTTGCCTGGGCTGCCTATAACTTCAGTTACCCAACTTGAATCTCCCAGGTAGCTAAAATGACAGAGGCATGGCACTTTTCTTAGCTATTTGTTAAGATGGGGGTCTCTGAAACCATCTCCATTGAATAGCCTTGAATCACAATCCTCCTGATCTCTCTGTAGCTAAGACTACAGGTGTGAGTGGAGGCCTGGCTTCCTTTTTGACATTTGTATTCTTCTTATCCCTGCATTACTCTATGCTAATTTTTGAGTGAATTTCTTTTAAGTACTGCTTGATTTTTATTCCCCAAATTATGTTTGTTCACGTCTTATGTCTTTTCTAGACCTACATATTAGTTGCAAAGCTCAGTCCTTTCTGTTTTCCTGAAAGAATATCCTATTTTATATGCCTTGAAATTAGTTTGCAAAATATTTTGAATACAATATTATGATTGTTGTTTTGTTTTGTTTGGCACATACTGACTACCTTGCTAGTCCCAATTCAAAGCCTGCCAACATTTTTTTACTGACTCTGTTTTCTGGCCAGCTTGGCTTAGCCTTGTTCTTGGTTTTAGAATTGTCTCTGTTCTTTTCCTGTGACTCTGGCAGGCAGCTCCAGACAGTGGTCATAGTATTTTTAAGTTATTGCTATCTGAGCTCCCTATTTTGTATGGAAAGACTGATTCCAAACCACTTCCTTGTATTGAGTGCTTTTTTGTTTATACCAGAATTTAATTTAGAAGTAACACATCTTATTTCTGTTATCTTTAGCCATTACTTCCTCTTACGTGTTTTGCATCTTTAGCATCATTTTTTTTGGTATTACTATATGGTTATGTCATTTGAGATGATTTTGCACATTGATTTTATCACTATTATATAGTTTTTAGTTGGGAGACGAGAATTTACACATTAACTTGTTTTACTGTCCTAATGAAATTATTTAAATTATTACTTTAGAAATGTAGTTTCTAAATTATTACTTATAAAATGTAAGTGTTTATAGAAAGAGGAGAAAGATTAGCATCAAGAGACTAGTCAAGGATTTTTCCGTACAATGACAGTGAAAAGAAATGTATTTGACAGACTATAAATCACAGGACTATTGTAGTAAACAATACAGATTTGTTCACTGAATAACAGACTAGAAGTGTGATGAAATACTTTATAAAGTTTTGAATTTAATGAGATTTTATTTATTTTTTGTGTCAGTACTTGGGCTTGAACTAAGGGCCAGGATGCTTTCCCTTAGCTTTTTCACTTAAGACTAGTGTTGTTGTACCACTTGAGCCAAGCCTCCACTTTTGGCTTTTTTTTGCTGGTTAATTGGACACAAGAGTCTCAAATTGGGATCCTGAGGATTTCAACCTCCTGAGTTGCTAGAATTATAGGAGTGAGCCATTGGTACCCAACAATAAGATTATTTCTGTGACAATTTAAGAATCTTAATAAACATTTGAGAGTAAAAAGAAATAGAAAAGAAAGATGATGGTGATATCTTAGCAACACTGCTGGGTATTTGAAACCATGGATATCAGTGATATTACTCAGAGATATTTTGTTGTTCTTGTGGGGCTTGAACTCAGGGCCTGGGCACTGTCTCTGAGCTTTTTTGCTCAAGTTTAGCACTCCACTACTTCGACTCACAGCTCTACTTCTGTTTTTTAGGGGGTTAGTTCGAGGTAAGAGTCTCAAGACTTTCCTGTTGGGATTGGCTTTGAACCATGGTCTTCAGATCGCAGCCTCCTGAGTAGCTAGGATTACAAGTGTGAGCTATCAGTGCCCAGTGTAATCAGATAAATTTAATGAGAAAACAAGAAAGAAAGGCCTGAGGATAGGATTCAGGGGGACTGTCATCCTTTTTAGAGGATAAAGAAAAGGAGAAAAACCAGCAAAGCAGACTGAGAACAAAGTATCAGAAAGAAAGCAGAAAGACCAAAAGACAAACGGAAACTTTCAGCTCTCTTTACCTTACATTACCCCCTTCCTTTCTCTTTCTCTTCCTTTTTATGCTTTTCCTTCCCTCTCTGTCTCTTTTTCTTTATTTTTTAATCCACACAATGTAAGTCTTTCAGAATCTAAACAGGTTCCCTGATGACCAGCAGGTGCACTAAGAAAAGTTTAATGTTACATGGTAAATTATACAACCAGTTATAAATGCTGTGAAGTTTTACAGTTAATTAAGTGGTATCATTTTATAATGGATTATCCAGATATATTAATTTGTTTTTTCAAATTAGCACAATTTGGCACTGTGACAATAATGCACTTAGTGTTCTAAATTTAGTATTGCATCTCTTTAAACACTATTTTCAAGGGCAGGGTAAGCCTTAGACGTAGGTGACACCCTACAAGCTATCTTAGTAAGGAGCATCATGGTTTCTGTTTAATTAAAAAGAACACTTCCACTGGCATCAGTATTTAGCTTTCTTTATACTAAGCTAAATTTTTACTATTACTGTTTCTTAACAGATTAACAACACATCTATTTCCAGTTTTTACATATAATATTATAGGCCTGCATTTTAAGAAACTTGATCACAATCAAACAGCTCATAGTAGAGTCTAGCTCCAGCCTATTCTTAACAATTCTCTGTATTGTTTTTAGCTGTTTTAATTAGCTAGCAGTAAAAATAAGAACACATGTCCTATCTTCAATCCTTAAATCTACCCTCTGTTCGTTTCTTTTTCTTCAGTAGCCTTGATTTTCTTCTTACTTGTCATTTGTAGAATAAAGACGGATAGCATATAAATAATAAGTGAAGTTCTTGTAAAATGGTTTTCTGTGCAAAGTGAAGCTTAAACTCAGAAATGAAATTCAGTATATTGGCTTTGTAGCATACCCATAAAGATAAAAACAGCCCTGCTTTATGAGAAAACATGGTTGAAGAGGAAAGGACCAATAGCTAGAGAAAAGTCACAATGTGAAGAAAGAAATTTTCTTTCTTTTTGTTAAAAAACAAGGTGAGAATAAGCTGAGATTGTATGCTAATTGTTTAGTATTTGAAGTTAAGACCATTCGTGAAAGTTTTATAAATGTCCATTTTTCCTTGGAATTTTTATAAAAAGAGAAGGAAAGAGTACCAATTTAGTATGCTTCAGCATTTTATTCAGGGTTAATCCATAGCTTATCAGAAAGTATATGCCTCTTTCAGCCTTAGGTGGGAAATCTCATTCCTGGTTTTTTTTTTTTTAATTTAATTTATTTATTAATTGAACACATGGTTTTTTTTTAATATCTTTTAATGTGTTTCATATAGTATGACCTTTGGAACTACATTGCTGACATTGAATATTCTTTACCTAATCATAATTTTAGGTTTATCTTAGCGGATTCTTTCCAAAGCATGATGCCGACCACAGTTCCACAAGTCTTTCAACCCCAGAGAGAAGTTTCATTTATATCAATAGTCGACCAGTACATCAAAAAGACATATTAAAGGTAATCACATTTAATAAAAATGTATGTCTTGGATCAGAAATTTTAAAACAGCTGTCATTTGTCAGATTGTTAGAGTGAACCACTTCTAAGAATTAGTTCTAAAAGGAAAAGAAGGTGGTAAACAGTTACAGTATCATGTATAAAGGGAGTTACTTACATACAATGTCTCATTTATGCTTCACCACAACTCAGTGATGCATTATTATCTGTATTTACAGAGGAAACAGTGTTGAATGACTTTTGTAAGGAATGTGACCAGAAAGTAGCAGAATTTCTATTTGAATCCTAGGTCTTCAAAACATCAGTGACACTATTGTTTCTACCCATAGTGCTGTTTGCATTGGATGTTTGTACTTCTTATGAATACTTGTGATTCATGTATGTATGAGGCTTCCAATGATTGTTACTCCTATTTAGATATTACTTTTCTAGATACACAGTTGTATGTATTATATTTTTCAATGAAAATGACCCCTTTTAGTGGTATGTTAAAGTTGGCAATGCTGTCTTTACATGATGTTTTTATCTTATTCATTACATGTACTTCCAGTTGGTCCGACGTTACTACAATCTGAAATGCCTAAAGGAATCCACTCGTTTGTATCCAATTTTCTTTCTGAAAATAGATGTTCCTACAGCTGATGTGGATGTAAACTTAACACCAGATAAAAGTCAAGTATTATTACAGAATAAGGTAATAGTTTTCAGTTAGTTATTCTATGAATTTGTGCGATTTATTTACTTATGTACTTTTTATTTGGCATAAAACAGACTTATTGTTCATACTTTTAAATCTTGTGTGTTTTTTCATGATATTCCCCTAATATTTTTTAATTTCTATTTTTAGGAGTCTGTCTTAATTGCTCTTGAAAATCTGATGGTGACTTTTTATGGACCAGTACCTAGTACAGATTCTCATGAAAATAATAAAACAGATGTTTCCTCAGCTGAAACAGTAGAAGCAGATGTGCTTTTTAATAAAATAGAAACATCTGTAAATAATTGTCCAAATGGTGATATTTCAGCTGTATCTTCCCAAAAAGGTGTATATAATGATGAATCTCAAAAAACCACCGATCTTTGTTTAAGTCATCAAATAAATATTAGTGACCATTGTGATGATCATTTTAATAGGGAAAATTCTAACATCAATAAAGACACTAAAAATACAGTTGAAAAAAACTTAAGGGATAATTTATCCTCGGAGAATATCCAAAGGGAATGTATTGCAGCTTGTTTTGAAGGTTCTGTTAAGCATATGCAATTAGAAAATAGCAGTAAAGGCCATGTGGATGATAGTGGGAAACCTAAAGAAGCATCATCATCTTCTGAGACGTCTTTAGACATTTGTGCAGATGACTGGAGCAAGGGAAATTTACTTAATTCAGTTGGAGAGAATATTGAACCTGTGAAAATTTTAGTGCCTCAAAACAGTTTAGCCTGCAAAGTGAGTAATAATGATCAAGGCCTTGAACAAAAGAATCTCAGTGATGGTGCTTGTAGTAAAAAATCAAATGTAATAGATAACAAGTCAGGACAGCTTACAGCTTATGACTTAATTAGCAGTCGAGTGATCAAGAAACCCATGTCAGCAAGTGCCATTTTTATTCAAGACCATCGTGCTCAGTTTCTCACAGAAAATCCTAAGACCAGTTTGGAGGACGCAACTGTACAAATTGAAGAACTGTGGAAGACATTGACTAAAGAGGAAAAGTTGAAGTAAGTTTCCAGAGCTTACATGTGACCCAAATGCTTGGCTGTTTCCATTCTATATGACTCACTGGTTGAAAACAAGTTTTTAACTTCATGTTTAAGGAAAAGCAGAATGGAAAAATTGCCTTGGCATAGCTAGAGTCTTTTTTGGTGTCACTTTCTTCTCAGATGTTTTTATTTGGGGAATTTGGGGTGCTTGTTTTGTTTTATTTTGGAAAGGCTTATTCTGTTTTTCTTGCTTGTTTGGTGCAAGCCTTCATTGATTTTAAGATTTCGTTTTAGAATAGTTTGAAGCAATGAGGTTTTTAATATCTTGACTATCTCATTTTAAAAACTGGTTGTCAAAATATGTAACAGTACAAAGAATAGTGTCATTGCTGCAGGATCAATTTAGTGGTGTTAATACTGTCCCTGTTGAGTATAATTCACAACTTCTGAAATTTACTTGTAGCAACTTACAAACTATAGTGGGTGTTGAACCCATGACCTCATTTCACTGGCCAGTATATCACGATCAGCCCTGCTTTCTGCATACCTCTCCCTAACTTCAATCTTCTTTTATTATCTAAAGCAAATTTTAGGCATATTATCACCTATTCCATATATATTTCAGTATTTAAAATATAAATATTTTAATCATCATAAAATAATTTATTACAACTTTTTAAAGGCATGTCATTCCTGATACTTTTAAGTATTTGATGTTTTGAGTTTCTAACTTTATAAATTTCAGATCTTTAGAACATTATTTTGAATCATCATGCACACAATTATAATTGTCTTTCATTTTACCTAGAAAACAATTAAGTCTAAAGATGAGTGGAATGCATGGAAATATCATGCATTACCTCATACATATATATAATATCTGTGTTAAAAATAAAAAAGACAGTAAATTCAACTTTTAGGTACAGTAAATCCATTTTCTGAGAAAGAGCATGGATTGATAGTTATCTGACAAGAGAAAACCAATATAGGTGTTTTCAGTTCTTGTAGAAGTAGAGACAGTTATTCTGTGAAAGGATATATCTCTGTTGTGAATGACAATTTTCACTTGCTCTGAATCAAAACATTTTAATTTGGATTGTAGAGATAGAAAGCAAAAAATATATAGTACCATGAATCATGATCAGCTGAGTCTCAAATCATGATTAGTGAGAAGGTAGAGCAAAAATGATACTGTACCCAGGAATCACAATAAGCCCACTTCCATTCCATTCTTTATCTTGAAATTCTTCCCATGATCATCAGTTCTGCAAGGAATATTGAAGAATATAAAAGTGAACTCTTTTCCTATAGTTCTTCAGTCCCTCTCTCCTTTTCTTTCCTTTTTGCCTTTTCCTGAATCCCTACTATTTTTCCTTCCCACCCTTCCTCCTTTCCATTCCATTCCCTCACTTAGGAAATACTGAAGGATCCATATATGTAGACCCTATGTATTCTAGCTACTCACTTCAGTTATAAATAAAACCTTTTCATATTCATAAATGGAACACTCTGGTAAAGAAGAGCCAGCTAAAAATGCAGTAATCATAAAATGTGATGAGTTTTTAAAATATAATTTTATTGTTATTAAGGTGTTGTACTAAGGGGTTGCCATTTCACAATTCAGGTGATATATACATTTCTGTTTTGGACAATGTCACCCCTCCTTTGCTTTCTTCCAGTTTTTCCCTTCCATCCTTGCCCACAAATGACATAGTTCATTTTCCACATAGTGCATAATGAATACCATGATTGCAATTTTTCATTCTTCCTCCCTCTCTGCACCCTTTTGGTCCCCTAGAAACAGAAAAAGAAAAAAGCACACAAACAATAATGAGTTTCAAGATTAAATATAGTGTGTTATGGAAACATATAGCAGTTTGGCTTAATCTCATCCATGGGACAGGAAGTTGCTTTCCTGGATAGAAGCTAACGAGAAAGCTTTTAGGGAAATGTTTTTCTAGAAGGAATAGGATGTTGTTGAGAAACAGAAAAAAAAAATCTCCTCTCTGACAGGAAGAGAACATAAGGGAATATGATAAAGAAAAAGGAGCCATTTTTAACGTTCTTTCCTGGGTTTGTTTTGTTGTTTTCCTCTCCTTTCCTTCAGTGAATTGGAAAACATGTTTCTCCATGTGACCTGCCTTTTGGTGGGGAGGGGTGGTCTCTGTCAGTTTGTGTTAATTTGAGCTTTCATTTGCAGTAGCTGTGAAATATATTCCTACTTAAAAATAACGAAGAGTAATTTTTTAACTGGAGCATAACTAAAACTGGTAAATCAACTTTATAATTAAATATAATATTTAATCTAAAAAAATTAGCATTGACCACTGGTCAAATTTTCCATTCAAGTGTTTAGATCTCTTCACATGAAATACAAAGGTGGCAGCTGTTTTTACTTAACATTTACCTAATATTCCTTTGGACATAACTTTTTACATTTCCCAAGGAACTGATTAAGTTTGACTTCTTAAAAAAATCAAAAGATTAATACCATATGTGAAAATTTGCACATTATAATTAATTACAAATGGTGACCTTTAACTCGAACTCATTTTTCACCACATTGGAAAAATCTTGACTTTTGAATGTCAAGAGCTAAAAATACTTATTTCTAGTACCTGTTGAAAGTATCCTTGAAAATCATGTGTTTTATATGACTAATCCAGAACTTCATATGCTAAGGATGAATGGCAGGAAATAACTTTTAAGCATATAAATGTGTCATAATTCACCAAATAATTTTTTATTATTTAATTCACAATGAAGCAAAGTCTTTGAGAGGGGTTAATAGGGATAGTAATGGGTTTGGGCTTGAAGCATGAATCTTTGTGCTTGCAGGACAAGCAGATATCAACCACTAGAGCCACAATCCTTTAGCTTCTGGATGGGTCTTTTGGTTTGGGTTTGGGGCATTTGGGATAGGGGCTCAAATTTTTCCCTAGGTTGGCTTAGACTTTAGTCTTTCTTGTATTTCTCACATAGCTAAGGATTACATACATGTTCCATCATGTCCAGCTGTTGAATCTGATGTTGATAATGTTTAAGCTGGCTTTGAACCATCCTCCATCCTCCGAATATCTGCCTCTCAAGTAAATAGAACTAAGTAGGCATGATCTTGCCTTGCCCACAAGGACTTTAGTGTTTTTTCACTTTTGTGTGTGTGTGTGTGTGTGTGTGTGTGTGTGCCAGTCCTGGGTCTTGAACTTGGGGCCTGGGTACTGTCCATGGCTTCTTTTTGCTCAAGGATAGCACTCTACCACTTGATCCACAGTGCCACTTATGGTCTTTTCTATGTATGTGGTGCTAAGGAATCAAACCCAGGGCTTCATATATTCGAGGCAAGCACTTTACCACTTTACCACTAGGCCATATTCCCAGCCCTTTTCACATTCTTAATCAGATATTTCTTTATTCAACAAACATGTGCTGAGTACAAACAAAATTCTTATTATGGTTTTTTCCTCTCGGTCTCACTTTCAACATTTATTATAGCTTTTTCAATAATATTGCTTAAAATTTGAAACACTATCTTCATGAATTATGAACTGAGAGAATATGTTAATATTCTTTTGACCTGTACCTTAACATTTTTCATAAACATCTCAACAACTACTCATTTCCTAACTAGCCTTTGTGGCCAGTATGGTAACTCTGATGCCAATAATACCACTTTTATGTCCATAATATATCCAAGTGTTTTCTTTAAAATGTGATATGCATATTACTTAAAATAGAATGCTGTCTATTTTTTAAGAGTAAGAGAGGCTGTCTCCAGGATTTGTGTTTTGAACTACTATACTTGATTCAACAATAGTTCCATTTCTGATTTCAAACATAGGCACCTAACCTCAACCTAGGTAGGCCTAGGAGTGGTACCAGATGTCTTAGTTTTTTACAAAAAGAGTGACATAACTACCATTCTAGGCTTTTTGGCTCTTGAGGTTTCGTTTTGCTGTTTTTGTTACTGAAAAGAAAGAAAAGAATTAGTATTTTTTTACCTAGTATAATTTTGAAACACTTCTTTTGAAATTAAATGAAATTAGATGGTCAGCTTATTAGAGTTTATTTTTCCATAAATGACTAAAATGAGAATTATAATGGAAAAATTAACATTTAGTTATTAAACCATTGTAACTTTTTATTCTGTGTGCTATTTTAGTGGCTTTACAAGTACATAGTATGTACTTGTTTGAAGCCAGCCTAGGCAAAAACATTCACAACATTCTATCTCAACCAATAGCTAACTAGGCATGGTGTCACATACTGCTATCCCAGCTATAGGCACAGCAGACAGGCCTGTCCTCCCAGGGACACAAACAAGCACAAATAGGAGGGTCATAGCCTAAGCCAGCTGGGCTTTTTAAAAGCAGTGTTAAAAGAAAGGGGCTAGGAATGTGGCTTAGTGGTAGAGCACTTGCCTAGCATGCATGAAGCCCTAGATTCCATTCCTCAGCACCACATAAACAGAAAAGGCCAGAAGTGGTACTGTGGCACGCTCAAGTGGTAGAGTGAACAAAAAGAAGCTAGGAACAGTGCTCAGACCCTGAATTCAAGTCCCAGGACTAGCAAAAAAAAAAAAATAGACGAGTGTGGCTTATAGTAAACATTCCAATCCTCAGTACTTGGAGGGGAGGAAGGGGGCTGGGAGAAGGACATCTAGAATCTATAATTGCTACACAGTAGTAGTCTAAAACAGTATTTAATTAAGTTGAAATGTTGCTAAAATTTGTAACTTCAATGAAAGCTGGTGGGGGTCTAGTTCAGTCACTGAAAGGAAAGTATTAGTATTGCCAACACTGATTCTGGAATTTTCCACCTTTAGATCTTAAAGTTGTTGTTGTGTATAATTTGAAACTGTATTATTAAGTTCATACACATTTGGGTTTTTTTTTTACCTCCTTAGTAATCTCTTTTGTCATGACCTCCTTAATAGTAAACATCTGTTTCTTTTTTCTTTCCTTTTTGTTTGTGGGGGGTATTCATGGGGCCTTGTGCTTGCTAGGTAAGTGTGCTACCTCTTCACCCATGCTCTCCCAGTCCTTTGCTGTAGCTATTTTTCAAGTATAGGGTTATGTTTTTGTCTATAGTGGGACTCAGACTGCAGTCTGATGAAGAGTACCACTCATGTCCAAGGAAGGAAAAGTTTAATATTACGGAAGACTGACAGGCTGCTTCCATGTGTGGGAGAACAGTGGCTGCCATTAAGCAGGGAGGGTAATTGTAGCTAGTGAAACTGAAGGAATGAGAAAGTGGAAGACTGCATTGTGAGAGGTAATTGGTATTTGTGGTCAGGCCAGATGGTCAGGCCAGGTCAGGGCAACCTGACTTACATACTGGTCTTGCCCAGGCGGAACTGAAGCATCCAGTGGGAATGTCAGCTGCCTAGGGTGACTTCAACGCCCACGTGGGTGGTTCAGGGACATAGGCCACCATACCTGGCTTCTTGACTGAGATGAAGTCTGTTTTTGAAGTGGAGTCTTCCTAATATTTTGCCCAGACTGGCCTGGAACCTTTAGCCTCCCCTTCCCTACCTCCGTAGTAACTGAGATTATAGGTAGGAGCTACCAGGTTTGGCCTCTATGTATTTTTATTTATTCTTTTACACTTTCTGTCTCATAAAAAGTATATCTCTTATGGACATATAAAAGTTGGCTGTTGGGCTGGGAATATGGCATAGTGGCAAGAGTGCTTGCCTCGTATACATGAAGCCCAGGGTTTGATTCCCCAGCACCACATATATAGAAAACGGCCAGAAGTGGCGCTGTGGCTCAAGTTGCAGAGTGCTAGCCTTGAGCAAAAAGAAGCCAGGGGCAGTGCCCACGCCCTGAGTCCAAGGCCCTGGAATGGCAAAAAGAAAAAAGAAAGAAAGAAAAGTTGGCTGTTCATTAAGTCTGTTTTAGTTAATATATTTATATACCCCTAATAATTGATAACATTGATTTAAGTGTGGCACTATCCTGTTTTATGTTTATTCCCTCTGTTTTGTTCTATTCTTTTTTTTTTGAAAGAGAGAGAAAGGAGGGTTCAGTGACTATATTTTAGAATCTAATTTTAATTTGTCTATTTGATATTTTTTTGCTCTACTAATAACATACATTTATCCTAGTCTAGTTAGAGTAATGTTACTAAATTATAAAAACATAGTAACTATATTTCTACTTTAGGTTGGTACCATTTCTCTCCCTCCCACCCCCCCTTTCTTTTTTTAAGATTTGTTAATGTCAAAGTGGTATACAGAGGGGTTACAGTTTCATACATAAAGCAGTGAGCACATTTCTTATCCCCCTCCTCATTTATCTCCCACCTTACCCCCTCTCTACTTCCCAGTTGGTTTACAGCCTATAGTTTTGTAAGTACTGCTATTGCATTGGTTTGTCTTTTATTCTTTATCTCTCCATTTTGATGTTCCCCATCCCTTCTGGGTTCCAATAAATGTGTATACAATACCAAAATCACTAACAATGACATCAGGGGTAAAACCTTGGGGAAGAAAGACAAAAGAAAATGGCATAATTTCGCATGGTACATTGAAAATAACAACAATGATTTCTTTTTTTGTGCCGGTCCTGGGTTTATTGGAGATAGGAGTCTCACAGACTTTCCTGCCCAGGCTGGCTTCAAACCCTGATCCTTAGATCTTAGCCTCCTGAGTACAGGGTTATAAGCATGAACCACCAGTGCCTGGCTTGATATGCTCACAAAAACAAAACAAAAAACGGTATCTTATACTGAAAAGATCTAAACCTTTTGAAGGATATTTTTGCTATATACATTGAATTCTGGATTCTTTTACTTCATAAAATATTTCACTACTATTTGGCTCTGAGTTGTTCCTAATGATATTCATTTGTCTTTTTTTCTTACTGTTTTTGTTTTGATATTTTTTTGAGGTATGTTGTGTCTGATCTTCTAAAGCTACCCAATGAACACATTTTAGATACTGTGTTTTTTTCGTTCTAGAATTCCCATTTTTCTTTTTTTAAATACTCACTTCTGTTGAGATTTCCCTCTTCTCTCCTAACTCTCTTGTTAGGGTCATGTTAAGCCCTTAAACAGTAAGTTTTAAAAGACATTGAATTCTACTAACTACTTTTTCTGTATTATTGCTTGCCTGGTAATGGTAACTTTTACTTGCATAATGGACATTGTGCATAATATGCTTAAAACTCAAGATTGTATATTTTTCTTCTGAAAAGTGTCAACTTTTGTTCTTCCATATATTTAAATTATAGGTCACCTTAAGCTGTGGGCTTTGTTTTACATTTTATTGGGAAGACTGCAAGGATTTTGCTCTGAGTCTTGAGACATCTTTCTTAGTTCTAGGACAGGATTTTAACTACAAAGTGTGGCACTATACCTATTTTAACTGAAAACCCCAAATGTTTATGAACCCATAACAAAATGTGTAATTCAAACTCCAAACTCTTTATTTTCCCTGTACTGTGCAGCAGTTAAAATCTCTGTTTTGCTCATTTAGCCTTCTAAAGGTTGGTTTCCTTTAGTCTCCCACACAAGGGATTCTCAGGGATTTTCTCTCAGTTTCAAGTTGTTCTACAAGCAAGTAGCTGTGTATTCTGATGACTCAGTCTAGTACTCAGCAGCTTTTTTACTTAGTTGTTGGCATTGCTTACCTCCTTATTGCTAGGGATGTCCTCTGGATACAAGCTGAATAAGCATACAAATATAAATCTATTCCTGTTTGGTTTTGACTGTTCTTCTGTACCAGTTTTAAATAGTTTGCTTTTATATTTTATTCAGATTTTATTGTGATTATATACAGAAGGGACAGCCTGATAGATATTGTGTTGTAATTATTCGACATTGTCAGTTATTTTTTACAAATTTTGTTTAAAATATTTTTGTGTGTGTGTGTGTGTGTGTGTGTGCGCTAGTACTGGGGCATGAACTGTGTTTGGGCATTGTCCCTTACCTTTTATAGACAAGGTTAGCTCTCTACCATTTGAGCCATAACTCCAGCACCCAGCTTATTGGTGATTAATTGGATAAAAGAATCTCATGGATTTTTCTTGCCTGGACTGGCTTTGAAGTGTGCTTCTCAGATCTCAGCCTCCTCAGTAGCTAGGATTACAGGGGTGAGCCACTGATGTCCAGCTGATAAATGTATATTTGACTATGACATCAGTTCTTTTTGTTTTTGTTCTTTATATTTAGATATGAAGAAAAGGCTACTAAAGATTTGGAACGATACAATACTCAAATGAAGAAAGCCATTGAACAAGAGTCACAAATGTCATTAAAGGATAACAGAAAAAAGATAAAATCCACCAGCACATGGAGTTTGGCACAGAAACACAAGCTGAAAACTTCATTATCTAATCAGCCAAAACTTGATGAGCTCTTTCAGTCCCAAAATGAAAAAAAACGGAGTGAAAATATTAAAATAATAGAGATTCCTTTTTCTATGGAAAACTTAAAAATAAATTTTGAGAAACAAAAGGAGTTTGATGTAGAAGAGCAGGATGAACTTTGCTTAATTCACAATCTTAGGTTTCCTGATGCATGGCTAGTTGCATCCAAAACAGAGATAATGTTGCTCAATCCATACAGAGTCGAGGAGGCCCTGCTATTTAAAAGACTTCTTGAGAATCATGAACTACCTGCAGAGCCACTGGACCAGCCGATTATACTAACAGAAAGGTATAATGAAGTAATAGTTTCCCAACTCTAAGAACATTTATACATACTAGGTTAGAAGTTGGAGGTAAATGTTTTTTACTCAGAACAAGTGATATTTAAAGAAATCTTTTAGCTAAGTTCTTTTTCTTTTTTTTTTTTAATTTTAAGTAGTTGTATATACAAAGGGGTTTAAATCCCACAAGTCAACTTCCATTGATTGATATCTGGAATTAATTTCTTATAAATAATGCAGACTACTCTTGCTAGTACACTAAGTTTAGAAGTACACTTTTACATTCAATAAATATCAGACTTGTATCTCCTTACATTAGTGACTTCTCCAGAGTAATTTTGGAAGTTTATAATGATTCTCTTTGATTTTGTAGTGCTTTCACATTTTAAAATATACACAAAGTAGAATTATACAGAGAATGCTTTTATCAGCAGTTACTAAGGTTTTGCCACGTTTTCTTTATTCTCTGTCTCTGACTCATACACACACACACACACACACACACATTCTCTTTACTGTCTTTGATAGCAATTCTTATTATATCTTTGAGTATACTTCTCACCTTATAGTATTTCTTTGTATTCTGAAAAACAGCACATGTGAATTTTTACACTCCACTGTTTTTATGAGTAGTTTGTAAATTTTTCTTTAGATTTTCAAATCATTTTTTGTGCATGTCAAAATTACATCTTGAAGATTTTTTTTTTTTTTTTTTGCCAGTCCTGGGGCTTGGACTCAGGGCCTGAGCCCTGGCTTCTGTTTGCTCAAGGCTAGCACTCTGCCACTTGAGCCACAGCGCCACTTCTGGCCGTTTTCTGTATATGTGGTGCTGGGGAATTGAACCCAGGGCCTCAAGCACTCTTGCCACTAGGCCATATCCCCAGCACCTTGAAGAGTTTTTTATATTAGATCTATTACTCAAAAGAAGTACATTGAAAAGTTATTTTAGACCCTTACTGTCCTAAAAGTAAATCTTGCTTTTAATTGAGCATGCGCATAACAAATGCATATTGTTTTCTCCTAAAATGTGGGATCCCCTTTACAGTTACTGCTTCAAGTTTTTCAAAACTGAGTCTTCTTTGATTATCCCATTATTCTAGCAGAGTAAACGTGTTCATTTTTCTCACTAGAGTTCTAATGCTAGTTGTGTAGCTTACTTCTTAGAATAATTTAAATGTCAATGAATTAGTAAGTGCTTAGAAATACAGTAATAACTAACTTATGCTTATTGAGCATTTAATGTGTGACACTATGCAATAACATTTTTACGGTCCTCAGTCAGGTCCTGTCATCCACATTTTATAGATGAGGAATCTGAAACACAGGCTGTTAAATAAATATACCTTATCATTAGTACCAGATCAGAGTGATTTTCAGAATGTACATAGATGAGTCATATTATATCTAATATATAGTCAAAGATCTCTCTGTGACAGTTTGTATGTGTCTCTTCACATTCAGTGGAGTCTGAAGTCATGCACAATTTCATTTTCTTCTTTTTTTAATGGAGTTTTCACAATTTTTTAAGAAAACATGATCATTACTTTTGATCATGTGATAGTCATTATGTTAAACAGTGATCAGATGCGAATCACAGCTGTAAACTAGCTAATGATTAAAGGTTCTGGTTTTTTTCAACTACAGATAAATGCAATGAAAGAAATCATTTAGGAAACCTTATCTAATTTGCCAATAGCTTTTTCAAGAGATAAAGTGTTGTAATGAAATAATGCATCATCCTGTACTAGAACATAAGTCACTGCTTATATACCTAATACCGCATGTGTTCCACATGACAGATACTTAGGTATTTATTTAATGAATGGGAAAATGGTTACCATTCATGTCAGCCCCCAAAAATACAAGTTTGGGGAGGAAAAGTTGAAAAGCAATTAATTGGCAAGAAGTACTACTGTAGTAACTTGAGAATGTATTGTGTCTGCTTTATCTTTTAAAAATATGTATTCTGTCTGATTAAGATCATAAAAGGATATTTGTTAAGTATTTTTGTATTATGTTTAAGGGATCATCTTTTAAATTTCACAGAGTATGTAACGTTCTAGAAGACAGAACGTGTGTGTGTGTGTGTGTGTGTGTTGTCCTTTCTTCTTTCTATGTAGTTTGTCTTCTGTAAATTATTAACAGGAATGTAAACCACTTTCTTATAGACTACTTATGTCTTTGAATTTGGTTAATGATTAAAAAAAACTTTAAAAAGGCTTATGGAGATTAATTTTTTCTTTAAATTCTCTTTAGTTCAATTAGTATATTGAACTTCAAGTACCATAATTTCTTTTTCAGTCTTTTCAATGGATCTCATTATTTAGAGATTTTGTGTAAAATGGCATCAGATGACCAAAGATGTGGTGGATGGACTTACCTGTCTGATGCTCGTCTTACAGCAAATGGTTTCAAGATAAAGTTGATACCAGGTATGATCGTGTGATTTAATATTTTCTGGCATGGAATAATAAGTCTTGTTATAAGAGTTACATTTGGATTTCAAATTTTCAGAAATCAGTGACTTTGTTTAAAAGCTATTGTCATCTGTCTGAAAACAGATTTATTTTAATAAGATTGCCTCTGATCTTGAAACAAACAAATTTGGTATTTTTTTTAATGTACTACCTTGCATATTTGAGTTTTCCTAACTAATCCATTAGGTAATTTTATTGTAGTCTTTGCCAGTGAAAACTGTTCAAACTGCTTTCTTTGCTTAATTAAATTATTAATTTACATCATTAGATGATAAAACGAATAGATGTATAGGGTACTGGAATGACTTAATAAAAATAGTTACTCCTTTTTCAAAAAGTATTTACTTGGGCTGGGGATATAGCCTAGTGGCAAGAGTGCCTGCCTCGGATACACGAGGCCCTAGGTTCGATTCCCCAGCACCACATATACAGAAAACGGCCAGAAGCGGCGCTGTGGCTCAAGTGGCGGAGTGGTAGCCTTGAGCAGGAAGAAGCCAGGGACTGCTCAGGCCCTGAGTCCAAGGCCCAGGACTGGCCAAAAAAAAAAAAAAAAAAAGTATTTACTTGCTTGGGTTAGTGGACATGAAGCATCAGCAGTCTTACTGTTTAAAGGGATATGATTCCATGACTTAAGACCTTTTCTTTTGTTTAATATGGAAATTCACTAGGTGGATAGATAAGTAAAAAGAAAACATCTATCAAGGATAATTCACTTTTCTTTGCTGACCCCAATTTGTACTTTTTTTTTTTTTTCCAGTCCTGGGGCTTGGACTTGGCTGAGTACTGTCCCTGGCTTCTTTTTGCTCAAGGCTAACACTCTACCACTTGAGCTCACTGGCTTTTTCTGTTTATGTGGTGCTGATGAATCAAACCCTGGTGCCTCATCCATGCAAGGCAAGCACTCTACAATTAAGCCATATTCCAAGTCCCCAATTTGTACTTTTATAGATTCCATACTTAAACTTCTGTCTGTCCAAGCTTCCTTCGCTGACTTCTCCCTTCATCTGTATGAAGGGGCACAGGCAGTGTGAGGAATGACTCCAGTGGCAAATGAGACATGTATAAAAGTATAGAGCTAGGTATATATAAGATATATTTTGATGTTCCAAATGTAATCTTTTGCAGTTTGAGAGATATCTATCCTAATCTTTTAAAGTCCTACCTCAGTTCTAGGTATTTAGACTTGATATGTAAATTGTATATCCAAATTCCAACAAGACTTTTCAGTAACAAGTTAAGAGACATTCATATTTTCTTTTCTTACTCATCTTTTACTGCCATTTTTCATTGTTTAAACAACTTTTTTTCTAATTTAATGAGAATTTTCTAGTAGTATATTAACTTGAATCAGCAGTTTTTCAGTTGTCACAAAGTATCTTTGGATAAGGATAAAAGCATCTGAAAGAAAGAATATATCTGGTATTAAGGAAAAAAACGTTTTAATGTGAACCCTGAAAGCTTTGCTTATTGACAAAAATAACTCTCTGTACTGCTTTAATAATAATTTTATATTTGTGAAAATTGAAAACTTAATGAACCATGTATTCTCCCTGAAAATTGACAAGTATTTTATGTAATTTTATGGAAATGTCTAGAAAGTTTAATGCTACATAGTTACAAATGAAAGTTCTCCATATATTTTTTGTTTGTTTGTTTGTTTGTTTTTGGCCAGTCCTGGGCCTTGGACTCAGGGCCTGAGCACTGTCCCTGGCTTCTTCCCGCTCAAGGCTAGCACTCTGCCACTTGAGCCACAGCGCCGCTTCTGGCCGTTTTCTGTATATGTGGTGCTGGGGTATCCGAGGCAGGCACTCTTGCCACTAGGCTATATCCCCAGCCCCCCATATATGTTTTTATAAACATAGAAATTAAAAATAAATTTGAAATATAATTATCAGAACATATCTAGTCAGTTAATATATCTATACAAGAGTAAAAAAGTGTTTAGATGTAGAATTTTAGATTTTTTTCTTTCTTGTTCTTCTGCTTTTGTTGTTTGCTTATTTGTTTTGAGTCAGTCTCATTATATAGCTCAAGCTGGTCTTGAACTCACTGTAGACCCAGACTGGCCTTAAACTCCTAGCTCTGCCTCCCATGTGCTAGGATTATGGTCATCTACCATCTACCACCACTCTCAGCTTGGATATTTTCATATCTATACAAATATGTAACAGAGATGTGAACTACAATATTCTTCAGCTTACCATTTGCCTATATATATATATATATATATATATATATATATATATATATTCAAGCCCTATTTGAACTCTTCTTACTGCTCAAACTATTTAATCTCTCTTTATTGACTCAATCTCACCTTTTGGTGCTGTAATAGAGCATCTTACCTATTTTCTAATTGTTCTCTGAGGAAAACCATTATAATACCTGGACTGTGTACTCTGCCACCATTGCATCTGCCATTTAGATCAGGAAACTAGTTGTAACTAAGAACAGGTGAGAGATTACAGCATTGAAGTCTTAGGATTTGAAACTCACAAGGTTAAATCACACCTCTTACTTTTCTTATTTATTAATAGCTACTAATCCAAAATTTAACTCCTTTTCTTTCTAGTTAATATCATATGAATTTCAGTATTAATAATGCTATTACAAAAATAGACAAATGTGATAAACCTCTGCTCTCTTCCAGAATTATGTATTCTCGAGCCAAATTTATTGCTTTAGAATATGTGCTATATGGATTATCTAATTAATCATAGTTAGCATTAATTTTAATGGCAATTATCGAAATCGTTTAGGTAACATTTCAGTTTTAAACATGAGCATAGCAGAGTTTTTTTGGAAGTACTGAAGATTTGGGCCTAGGTCCTTGTGTAGCTAGATAGATTCTCTACTGTTGAGCCAAACCTACAGCCCTGTTATTTTTAAAGTAGTGTCTCACTTCCTGACCAGAAACTCACTTGAGTCTCAATCCATCTACTTTACCTGTCATTGTTCAGATTGCAGATTGTGCAGATTGCTAACTATCATTGTTCAGATTTATAGGCATGTGCCACTGTGTGTCCAACTTTCCTTTCATGGAAGAAGAGTCTTGTGAACTTTCAGTCTGTGTTGGCCTGGCATAACAATCCTCTAAAAACCAGCTTCCCATGTAGTTGAGGATAAGTGCATGCCACTTGTACCCAGTTATGGGTTCAAGAAGGGGTCTCATAAACTTTTCTGCCTGTGCTAACTCCCAACTAGCTAGTACTATAACTGTAAGCCACTAGCACTTGGATTGTCCTAGAAAATTAATTAAAATATCAATATTTCCTCCCCTCTGATTAGTTCATATTAATAACTTATGTTTTAGTGTTATTAATTATAAATTAAAATACAGTAAAACCTAGAACTTTAAAATAAATATTAGAATAGTGGGATAAAACATGAAGAGCAGCAGTTTGCTAAACTACTTAAATCATTTTTATTTTAATAAATATCATGGGACTCCATTTTCTCTCCAAATTACGAAATTTTGTAAGCAAACCTAAGGAGCAGACCAGCTGTAATTGAGATTAAATTAAGTTATATAAAGCACATGTGGTGTCAATGAGCACTTATGACTTAATGTGAAATCCTATGGGAAACTATTTGTTGCCCAACCAAGAAACAAAACTTTGTGTTGACGATTAAATCCTCATGAAGGTTCACTAAATGTTCTAACAGTGGTTTTGTTCTTAATGGTCATGTTCTGGAATATAATTTTAACTAAACTATGTGTGTTTTTATTTTTTTCTCTTAGGCGTTTCCGTTACCGAAAGCTACTTGGAAATAGAAGCAATGGCTAATTGTCTCCCATTCTATGGAGTAACAGATTTAAAAGAAATTCTCAATGCTATACTAAACAAAAATGCAAAGGAAATTTATGAATGTAGACCTCGGAAAGTGATACATTATTTAGAGGTACACATCATTAGATTATTCAGATTGACTAGGTTTTATTTTTATTTTAGTTGATACAGGGTTTGAACTCAGAGCCTCATTTGTTAGGCAAGCACTATACAAACAGGGCTATATTCCCAAACCTTTTTTGTTTAAAAATGTTTTTTTTAATACTGGTTTATTGTCAAAGTGATGTACAGAGAGGTTACAGTTTCATACATTAGGCCTTGGGTACATTTCTTGTACTGTTTGTTACCTCCTCCTTCAATCCCCCCTGTCTCAGTTTTCTACCCACCTTAATAAATTAATAAATGGCTTAAAAATAATAAATATATTCTAAGAGGTGTTAATTATTTTATATCAGTCAGACACTGGTGTTTCACACCAGTCATTGTAGTCAGGAGGCTAAGATCTGGAGGATCTTGGCTAAAAGCCAATCCAGTTGGCAAAGTCTTAAGAGAGTTCATCTCCAAAGTAACCAGCAGAATACTGGGCTCAACTCATATCTTTTTTTAAGGTCAATTGTTATTTTATTTTTTAATTAATTAATTTATTGTCAAAGTGATATACAGAGGGGTTACAGTTTCATACGTAAGGCAGTGAGTAAATTTCTTATCAAACTTACTACTTCCTCCCTCATTTTTCTCCCACTTTTCCTCCTCCCCAATTCCCTCCCCCCAGTACAGTTGGTTTACAGCATATAGTTTTATAAGTATTGCTGTTGCATTGGCTCACTTTTTATCCTTTGTCTCTCCATTTTGATGTTCCCTTTCCCTTTCCTAGTTCCAATAAACACATACACAGTACCCAGGGTATCAAAATCAGTTATAGTGACATCAGGGGTAAAACCTTGGGGAAGAAAGACAAAAGAAAATGGCATAATTTCACATGGTATGTTGAAAAATAACAGCACCAATGATAAACCATTTATTTCCATAACTTGAAGCTCATCATCTTATGTGTTCATATGTACATAGGTATTAAGCTGTTGTTATCTTCTACTAGGACCATCCTCGACATGTACTAATTATTACCAGTTAGGGAAAACATAGAGTTTATGTTTCTCTGGGTCTGGCTCACTTCATGTACTATGATTTTTTCCCTGTCTTTCTATTTCCTTATGAATGGGGCAATGTTATTCTTTCTGATAGAGGCATAGAATTCTATTGTGTATATGTATATTGTATATATTTACCACATTTTCTTGATCCATTCATGTGCTGATGGGCATGTGTGTTGGTTCTGTATTTAGCGATGGTAAATTGTGCTGTGAGAACATAGCTGTGCTGGTGGTTTTAGTGTGGTCTTGCCTGTAATCTTTTGGGTAGATGCCACAAAGTGGAGCTGCTGGGTCATAGGGGAACTCATTTTTAGGCTTTTGAGGAACCTCCACACTGCTTTCCAGAGTGGTTGAACAAGTTTACACTCCCACCAACAGTGTAGTAGGGTTCCCTTTTGGCCAGTGTCTATTTTAAATGCTTCCTCCTAAAATGTTTGAATGTGTTGGTTCCATGTTTTAGCAATGACGAGTTGTGCTGTGATGAACATAGTTGTGCTGGTGGCTTTAGTGTGGTCTTGCTTGTAGTCTTTTGGGTAGATGCCCAAAAGTGGGGCTGCTGGGTCATAGGGGAGCTCTATGTTTAGCCTTCTTAGGAACCTCCACACTGCTTTCCAGAGGGGTTGAACAAGTTTGCATTCTCACCAACAATGTAGTAGATTCCCTTTTGGCCACATCCTCTCCAGCATTTGTTATTATTAGATTTCCTGATAATGGATATTCTTACTGGGGTGAGGTGGAATCTCAATGTTGTTTTGATTTGCATTTCTTTTATGGCCAGTGAAGTAGAGCACTTTTTCTTGTGACTCTTGGCCATTCTCATTTCTTCTTCAGAGAAGTCTCTTTTTAGGTCTTCAGCCCATTTGTTGAGACGGCTGTTGGTTCTCTTGATTGTTTGTTTTGAAGGAATTTAACTTTTTGAGTTCTGTGTATATTTTAGATATGAGGCCTTTGTCCATTGTATGGTTGGTGAAGATCTCTTCCCAATCTGTGGCCTTTCTGTTTATCTTGGAAGCTATATCCTTTGCCCTGCAGAAGCTCTGCAGTTTGATACAGTCCCACTTGTCCAGCCTTTCTTTGATTTGTTGGATTTCTGGGCCTTTCTTGAGGAAGCTTCTTCCAGTGCCAAGGAGTCCTAGAGTTTCTCCTATTTCTTCTTGCAGAGTTTTCAGGGTGTCTGATTTTATTTCCAGGTCTTTGATCCATTTTGAGTTGATTTTTGGTGCAGGATGATAAATAGGGGTCTAGTTTTAGTTTGTTACAGGTGTTGACCCAGTTTTGCCAGCACCATTTGTTGAAGAGTCTGTCTTTGTTCCAACCTGTATTTTTAGCGTCTTTGTCAAAGATTAGGTAGCCTTAGGTCTGTGGGTTCATTTCTGGGTCTTCAGGTCTGTTCCATTGGTCCTCAGGCCTGTTCTATGCCAGTACCAAGCTGTTTTTATTACTGTAGCTTTGTAGTACAATTTAAAGTCTGGTATTGATATTCCTCCTGCACTGTTCTTTCTACTTAGGATTGTTTTTGCTACTCAGGTTTTTTTATTGTTCCATATGAATTTCTGAATTGCTTCCTCTATTTCATTGAAGAATGATGTTGGGATATTGATGGGTATTGCATTGAAATTGTAGATAACTTTTGGTAATATTGCCATTTTCATGATGCTAATCCTCCCAATCGAGGAGCATGGGAAGTTTTTCCATTTCCTTACTTCTGCCTTAATTTCCTTTTTTAGGTTTTTAAAGTTCTCATCATAGAGTTCTTTCACTTATTTGGTTAAGGTTATTCCTAGATATTTTATGGTTTTTGAGGCTATTGCAAAAGGTGTTGCTTTTCTGATTTCAGCCTTACTTTTCAGGTTGTTGGTGTATATAAAAGCCATTGATTTTTGAGGATTTATTTTATATCCTGCTACTTTGCCAAAGTTTTGGATCAGCTCTAGTAGCTTGGGAGTAGATTCTATGGGGTTCTTTAGGTATAGGATCATGTTATCTGCGAAGAGAGAAAGTTTAACTTCATCTTTTCCTATTTGGATCACCTTTATATTTTCTTGTTGCCTAATTGCTCTGACTAGGAATTCTGGTACTATGTTGAAGAGGAGAGGAGAAAGCAGACATCCCTGTCTTGCTCCTGACTGTAAAGGGAATGGCGTTAGCTTTTCACCGTTTAGAATTATGCTCGCTGTTGGTTTGTCATAGACTGCCTTTATTATATTCAGGAATGTTCCCTGGAATCCCAGTTTTTCCAGGGCTTTTATCATAAATGGGTGTTGGATTTTATTGAACACCTTTTCTGCATCTAGGGATAGAACCATGTGATTCTTTCTTTATCTTGCTCCTGTTGATGTGGTGGATTACATTGATTGACTTACATATATTGAACCAACTTTGCATCCCTGGAGTGAATCCAGTTTGATCATGGTGTATGATTTTTTTGATGACTTGTTTAAGTTGGTTGGCCAGAATTTTGTTGAGGATCTTTGCATCGATGTTCATCAAGAGATGGGTCTAGGGCTGGGAATATGGCCTAGTGGCAAGAGTGCTTGCCTCCTACACATGAAGCTCTCCGTTATTCCCAAGCGCCACATATATGGAAAACGGCCAGAAGGGGCGCTGTGGCTCAGGTGGCAGAGTGCTAGCCTTGAGCAGGAAGAAGCCAGGGACTGTACAGTGCTCAGGCCCTGAGTCCAAGGCCCAGGACTGGCCAAAAAAAAAAAGAGAGAGTTCTATCGTTCTCTTTCCTTGATGTGTCCCTGTCTGGTTTGGGGATTAGCATTGTGCTAGCATCTTAGAATGTGTTTGGTAGTGAACTTTCTCTTCCAGTTTCATTGAAGAGTTTGAGGAGTGTGATACTGTTTTGAAAGTGTTGTAGAATTCCGCTGTGAATCCATCTGGACCTGGGCTTTTCTTGGAAGAGAGATCTTTTATTGCACTTTCAATTTCATTGCTGGATATGGGTCTGTTCAGTAGATTTATGTCTTGGTTAATTTGGGCATATCAATTTTTGTTAAGAATTTGTCGACTTCTTCCAGGTTCTCAATTTTGTTGGCATATAATGGTTTGGAAAATAGTCCCTTATTATATTCTGGATCTTTGTTGTTTCTGTGGTGATGTTTTGTCTCTGATCTTGTTTAGTTGGGTGTGCTGTCTTCGTTTTTTGGTCAGGTTTGCTAAGGGTCAGTCTATCCTGTTAATTTTTTTCAAAGAACCAACTCTTTGTTTTGTTGATTCTTTCTATGGTTTTTCTGGGTGCCCAGTCATTTAACTCTGCTCTGATTTTAATTATTTGCTTCCGTTTTTTGGCTTGGGATTTGGCTTGTTGCTCTCTTTCAAGGAGTTTGGATTGCTTTGTTAAGTTTACTCAGAGAAAACTTGAGTCATATCTTGAGTGGTAAAGTGAGTGCTAGCCAAGGCAGCTGGAGACCCTGAGTTCAAACCCCAGTAATGGTGAAAAACAAAGCAAAAATCTTTTTTTCTTCCATCGTAAACTTATGGTGGTAAATTTATGATTCTTTGCAATACCATTATTTCTTGGGTTCATTTTGAGAATCTCACAGATGAGATTTTTTCCCCCCAGTTAATTTCTGTAGTTAGGCCCCTTAGAATTGATTCCAGTTCAACTTAAACCATATTCTTGTCTAAAATTAATTGTAATAGTTCTAAGCCCGAATCTCTTAGCAGAAGAAAGACAAAGTAAAAGATATAAACTGTTGAATAAATGGAAGTTTTACTTTTCTAAACAGCATCCACTGAAAATTAGAAGTGTGGATAGTAGGGATTGTTGGCAAGACCTCTTTCTTTTTTTTTTTTTTTTTGACCTGCCTCCAACCTCACTTCACATAGCAGTGACTAATTACAGTAAAATGTGAAAGTATCAAGCTTTGTTTAAAAAAACAACAACAAACAAAAAAAACCAGAAACCCTGCTTATTTTCTGTGTATTCATATTAAAAGTTAATCAGGTCACTGTCTGAGAAGGTGATGTGCCTCTTGCCTGATTACTCTTCCTGCTCATTTTTTCTTTTTAGTAATTGTGCTACATTCATTCAGAACTTCTTACCTCTGTGCCTGAAATACTTTTTTTCCCCACAATCTTTGCATAACAGTAAATTTAAACAGCTTTAAAATGCTGTATTTTAATGTAAGCTTTGCCAACCACAAATCACTTTATAAAGTTGCCTAATTGAATGCATTATTTATTCACTATAATTTTCTTTGTCATATGTTTTCTGTTCTTCTGCACTAGGATACAACTTTCATAGGAGCAAGGATCTTGTTTTCATGTTCATTTTATATCACCAAAACATAAAACATGGGTGTTTCATATTCATTGAGGGAACAAAAAGAAGTAATCAGTTTTCTTATTTCTTCCTAGGATGTTATTTTTCTTGCTTTGGGGAATATTATGATAAAATGTATGACTTTTCTTTTCACAGGGAGAAGCAGTACGTCTATCTAGACAACTACCTATGTATTTACCAAAAGAAGACATCAAAAATATAATCCATAGAATGAAGCATCAGTTTGCAAATGAAATTAAAGGGTGTGTTCATGGTCGTCCATTTTTTCATCATTTAACAAACCTTCCATAAACTTCTTAATTAAATATGTTTAAGAATATTACTGTTGATACCAATGAGAACATGAAAGGATGAGTCCGTTTTTAAACCACTTTTTATTATCATGTGTTAAATTATGAATGAAAATTCTCTGGCTTATTTGTATGTTGAAAAAGGTTCAAAAGTTGTAAAACCAATTTAATAAATCATTACAGGCTATATTTATATTTTATCCTCACAGCCTTCACTATAGTTCCCATGTTGAGTACAGGTAGTTTTTTCTTGAATGGTTCTCCTTTTCAGGCAGAACTTTCCCATCACACAGTCTCAGCTGCTGTACTTAATAAGACTTGTCTGTATTGTGTAAAGTAAGATAAAGAGAAAGGAAGTAGGAGAACTAGTAAGATGAAGTTTAGAAGAGAAGTAATGTAACTTCTAAAAACCTGCCACTTGCCTCCATCTTGAGAGTAATAGCTTAGCTGATGCTGCCTCTTTCTTATGTTGTTTGGTCTTTGAGGTCAAAATTTTGCAAAGAACATAGGGAGACATAAATTTTTAACAGAATTAGGGGTAAGATCACTTTATTTAAGTGCATCCTTTCTAAAAAGGCCAGCACACAGTGCATTTGCTCAGCAGAAGATGCTAGACATAATGTCAAGTATAATGCTTGAAATTCTTCCTTTGCCCAGCCTTTTTTCTTCGGCCAAAGTTGTCTATTTCCCATGACCCAAATACTGCTTTTTCTTTTATCTTTCTTTATAAATATAGGACACCTTTCTTAAAGTAATCCTTTTCAACTGGTTAAAAGAACTGGAGAAAAGAATAGCTCAACAAGAAGAGAGTAAGAAAATTTGTATTGCACATTTGTACCAACTCTAATAAAAATGAAGACTCACTTTTAAATATAGTCAATATTGGTTCTTTCAGAGTCTCCTAAATAGAGAAGCCCACATTTTTCTTTCTAGTCCAGAAATCTACCAAATCAGTTTAGTAGTAATGGCAGCAGTTTATCACTTATTTGCTAGATACATTAAGCATTTGTAGTCTTATGTTACTGCTTGGCACAAGAAGTAGGACCTAAAGAGTCACGTGGATCCACTGAATTTGAGGACTGGGGAGGTGAATATATAATATTCTCTGACACTACTTTTTAATAAAGGCTTGTTGAAATAAATCACCTTTGAGTTGTACTGGCTTTTTGATGGGAGATGAGTGGCTCAAGCAAGTGACAAGTGAGTCGGCTACTTTTTCTGGAACAGGAGCCTAGTTGAGCTGAAGGAAGGCCTCTTGAGCCCACATTAGGTCCAGGCTCTTGGCCTCCAAGTTGACAACCTACAATTGCCCCATTTCCTCCCCTCTATCTGACCCCATTCTCTCCTCTTCCCTTACCCAAAAGCTGGCAGCAGCATTCCAAACACACAGGACAAAATGGCTAGAGTAGATGATGGCAATTGAGCCCGGGCCCTGTGGTTGGAGGTAACCACTGTTGTGAGCTGGGCAGTACCTGGGAGTAAAAGGCCAGGTAGGAATATCCAGAGAAAAGACCCCAAACTCCATATTCTTTTTTTTTTTTTGCCAGTCCCAGGCCTTGGACTCAGGGCCTGAGCACTGTCCCTGGCTTCTTTTTGGCTCAAGGCTAGCACTCTGCCACCTGAATCACAGCGTCACTTCTAGTCTTTTCTATATATGTGGTGCTGGAGAAATCGAACCCAGGGCTTCATGTATATGAGGCAAGCACTTTTACCACTAGGCCATATTCCCAGCCCACCCAAACTCCATATTCTAAATGACTTGTTCTAGGCTGTGGTGTTAGAGCCTTGGCTTTCTAGAGAAAAGACTTTAAAATGTTGATTCCCTAAAGTGCTGTTGATAACCAAGTGTATTAAAATTCTTGTAGCAGAACTCATCTTGAGCAACATCCACAGGGGTGGTGAGGCCTGCAGACTCCCCCTGAACTAAGTTTTGTCAAGATAAAAACTAGCCATGTGTATTAGGTTTTAGATGTTTAACGTACTAAAAAATGCTAGGCCTGAGTTTAAATGGACATTTTTGTTTTCATTGATTTTTATTCAGTTGTTGGGGCTCATTTGGAATCCATCCCATCACAGCCTGCATTCCTTAAATAAAATTGTATTTATTTCTCCAAACATTTGATTTGCCTCTTTAATTTTCATTATATCTTTGCAAAATTCCTTCAGTCTCATAAAATGGAAGGATAGGGAAAAGCCATTAAATACGTTTAGGTTAGGGTCTACAATTTAAAAATAGGGTAGCTCTTCACAAATACAACCAGAGTTGACTGGCAAATTAAAGTGCCAGTACTGATATCAAAATACTTGAATGAACTAGACTTATTCTTGGAATTGGTCCATTTTACATAAACCAGTGTTCATAAATAAGTAGCAACTAACAACAATTATTTTTAAGAGACTAGAAGCTTAGATTTACTGGAGTGAACAGATATTTTCCATTTCAAAAGTTGGTAGTGTCATTAAAACAAAGGTGAATACTGAAAAAAATAGTGAATTTTATGGATAAACCAAATGAAAATGTCTGCAAAAAATTAGATAATGTTACCTATTTAAAAACAACGGGCTGGGGATATAGCCTAGTGGCAAGAGTGCCTGCCTCGGATACACGAGGCCCTAGGTTCAATTCCCCAGCACCACATATGCAGAAAACAGCCAGAAGCGGCGCTGTGGCTCAAGTGGCAGAGTGCTAGCCTTGAGCGGGAAGAAGCCAGGGACAGTGCTCAGGCCCTGAGTCCAAGGCCCAGGACTGGCCAAAATAAATAAATAAATAAATAAATAAATAAATAAATAAATAAATAAAAACAACAACACTTAAAAGCCTTTATTGTTTCCAGCAATACTAGCAATACACCAATGGGTTGTTACCATTGCTGCCTTGAGGTTGTTTCTTCTATGTAGTGGATTTTGGATCACAATTTTTATTCCTCTTTAGAGACTACATATAAATGTAATTTTTTTTTCTAAAATCCTGTCTTAATAGTTATCAAAATTGTGGTTGCATCAGATTTCCCTGGAACTTGTTTTAAAAGATTGCTTGGGGGGCTGGGGATATAGCCTAGTGGCAAGAGTGCCTGCCTCGGATACACGAGGCCCTAGGTTCGATTCCCCAGCACCACATATACAGAAAACGGCCAGAAGCGGCGCTGTGGCTCAAGTGGCAGAGTGCTAGCCTTGAGCGGGAAGAAGCCAGGGACAGTGCTCAGGCCCTGAGTCCAAGGCCCAGGACTGGCCAAAAAAAAAGATTGCTTGGCACTGGGGCCAGAGTACCTTATTCTGTGGATCTGGGATAGGACCACAGGTGAAGCTAACACCACTGTAAAGAGCGATTCTGTAGATGTAAATTCCCTCTGTAGATCTAAATTCTAACAAACCCAACTCATTTCTTTTAGCTGGTATTTTTCTTATTGGCTTATGTAAAGTCATCATCTTAGTAAAAATGAAAGTAGGATTTAGATAAATGCCTATTCATCTATTACAAGATAAACAATTGTTTCTCATAAGCAGGATCTCCAATAACCTCATTATAACTAGATATGCCTACCTTAATATTAGCCATATATAAATCTCCAAACTAGATCATAAAATAAAATTTTTCATAAAATAAATTAGTTGGGGTCAGGAGTTAAAGATGTCCTTGACCCTGCTCAAGTTGTATTTAAAATCAGAAATTTTCCCATCTTTTCAGTTATGTACTTATTTATGCAGTGGTGTTCATTGAGTATCAACAGTTAAAATGGAAACACTACTTGCCTCTAGGGGCCAAAATGATTGCAACCTAAGTGTTAGAATTGTTACAAGTGTTACCTAAGTGTTACAATGTTTCCATTGGGGTGGGGGGCCTATGGAAGAAACCAGTAAAGATTAGAGAAGAAATTTTTTATAAGAAGTTTTGAGTTTTGGAATGGCATGTACCTGTGCATTCTGAGTATAGTGAATAAAGAAAATGGAGACTGGATTCCAATGATAGTACCTTGGTCAAAAAGGATCTCATAGGTCTTTAAGGATTTCAGACTTTTTCACCCTAATGACTGAGAAGGTTATAAATGTAAAGTTGAAAATAAGTTTGGAGACTTACTCATCAGGTGATGAAAATTGGTGGTTTAAGTGATCCAAATCAAAAGAAGTAATAGTTTAGTGGAAACAAAGCTTGGAGAGAGCTATTGAGGCCTTCATAAATTTTCAGGGTTTTCATTTTAGATTCTATAGAAAGCAAAAAAAAAAAGTAAAAAGAAGTGAATTTGTGGTGATTGTTGGTTATTAGAACAGAGGCTAGATTTACTACCCAGTTCTGTACAAAAGAGATATAAACATGCATTTTCAAATTTGAGGCCTTTGGGGAAGCAAATTTAGTTTTTAGTGTTAACTAAATGTAATAGTATTTACTGACAGATTACTTAATCACTCTAATTTGGAAGGTAGCATTAATACCCAGATCTCAATAAAACAAAGCAATTACTGGCAATTTAAGTGATCTTTAATATTTAATTTTTTTGTTTTTTTTTTTTTTTTTTTTTTTGGCTAGTCCTGGGCCTAGGACTCAGGGCCTGAGCACTGTCCCTGGCTTCTTCCCGCTCAAGGCTAGCACTCTGCCACTTGAGCCACAGCGCCACTTCTGGCCGTTTTCTGTATATGTGGTGCTGGGGAATGGAACCTAGGGCCTCGTGTATCCGAGGCAGGCACTCTTGCCACTAGGCTATATCCCCAACCCTTTTTGTATTTTTTAAGAATGTTCCTATAGGTATTTTAATTATGTTTTAACATGCAGCATAGAAATGAATGACAAACTGATAAAAAATTACAACAGGATCAAGCATATTTTTGGAAGAAACTGGTATATTTTCCACACATGAATTTACTATTCTTTAATCAAAAAATATTTGTATTTGATAAGCATTTTTGTTTTAAACTTGATCTCTTATCTTGAGACAATGGTAAATTACAAGTGTATTTGCAAAGCCATGATGCTGTACTGCCTTAAGTACATTTTCTCCCATGGAAATCATTAAGTATCTATAAAGGTACTTATTACATAATATGAAGTTCATTGACTTTAAAAAAATTTTTCTACTTAAATATATATATATATATATAATTTCTCCTCATAGCAAGTGATGACCTTTCATCCCAGAAGAAAACAAGATTTCCTTCCATATGTGCAGCTTTTCTTCTTTCTATTTTCCTTCTTTTTTTCTTTCCTTCATTCCTTCACCTCCTTTCTTCTCCCACTTCCTCTTCTACTCTTTATCTTCTCTCTGAATGGCCCCATCACATGCATTACTCTATGGAGAGCAAGCTGGCCTTGAACCCAAGACCTTCCTGCTTCAGTATCTCAAATGCTTGAATTACAAGAGTGTGGCACAAGGCTTAACCTACACATGCAGTTTTAAATCATCAGAGATTTTATTAAAGCAATCACATATTCACTGTTTTCCCCTGCCTATTTTCATCCTCAAATGGGATGAAAAGTGGGGCACTAGTGGCCCACACCTGTAATGTAAACTACCTAAGAGGCGGAGGTCTGAAATCCTGGTTTGAAGCCAGCTGGAACTGAAAAGTGTATCCCCAATTATCCACAAAAAAAAAAAGGTAGAAATAGAGGTGAGGCTCAAGTGGCAGTTTGCCACGTTTGGGCAAAACAATCTAAGGGACAGTGCCCAGGTACTCAGTTCAAACCAATACTGGCTGGGGGGGAAAAAAAAAAGGTTTTAAGTATCCATCTGCCTCCAAAGTTGAAGAAAGAGTACATCACTTCTAAGTTTCAACAGTTTTGAAAAAATGTATATAGTTGGTTTATGACCTAAGTTCCTTTTGATCTTTAATGTGCATATCAATATCTAGGCATGTTGTCATTCAATAAGTCTGGGATAGGGTCTGATATTCTGTATTCCAAAATGATGTTTATCACACTTGGGTTAAGGAGAGTGTTCATAATCCCTTGGCTAAATACTTAAAACACATCAGATAGATTTTGAATCTGTTTAGGCTCTCCATTTTTGGTGGGAAGTCAGGTTTATGTGACATCACTCTCCATTCAGTTGGATTTATACATTCTAAAGAAAAAAAGATGTTACAAAGGCAGTTGACTCCACCATCCATTATTATTTTGTAAACACAAGCCATTTTCTTTAAGAAGGTGGAATCTATTCTTTTTCTCCTTTGAGTAGAGGGCTAGTTTATGACTACACATTAAATCATAATGAAAATAGTGAAATCTTTCAGCTTTCCTTCTATCTTCAAATTGTTGCTCAGGAATCTTCATTGTATGAGAAAGTATAAGTTAGCCTGGTTAAAAAAGGGCTATGTGGGCTGGGAATATGGCCTAGTGGCAAGAGTGCTTGCCTCGTATACATGAGGCCCTGGGTTCGATTCCTCAGCACCACATATACAGAAAATGGCCAGAAGGGGCGCTGTGGCTCAAGTGGCAGAGTGCTAGCCTTGAGCAAAAAAGAAGCCAGGGACAGTGCTCAGGCCCTGAGTTCACGGCCTAGGACTGGAAAAAAAAAAAAAAAAAAAAGGGCTATGTGAAGACAGATGCTTGGCTAGTTTCTCATTCTAGCTATCCCAGTTCAAGTGCTACACCTGGAGTAAAGAAACCTTCAGATAATTCCACAATCTACTACTATCTGATTGCAACCATGTAGGAGATAGCCCAAGCAAAACCTACCCAGCGGAAATTTCCATTCCACAGAATTGTGAAAGATAAATTGTTAAACTACTAAGTTTTGGAGTGGTTTGTTATACAGGAAAGGTGAACATTACACTTACATAAACTAAAGTAAGGAGTTTTATGAATGAGGTGTCTTTAATCTTCCAGAAAATGATAGGTTTAGGAGTTGCAAATTCTGGATTTGTTTTCATAATATAAATTTCTCATGCAACATAGCATTTTATAACTATATATAAATAATTTATAAATCTATATAACATAATTTTATAAATTAAAAATGTATAGGTTTATAAAATTATTTATTAATTTAAAGTATTATTGGTTTCTGTGTTGATACTGTGGCTCTAACTCAGACTTCCTCATACTCACTTGGCTTGCTTGTTTATCTCTAGTACTCTTTGTAAGGAGGAAGATGCTCAAGTCCAGGTAGAAAGCTTTGCAGTACTTAGTCCTCTAATGCATGGATTAAGGGTATTGGTCCAGTAGTTGAAAGAAAAAAGACTTACACATAGATTCAACAGGACTTGATGCCTTTATTATTCATATATATGAAAAAATATTATGACATATAATAATTATATGTAATATGTAAAACAACATAATACATTGTTATGTAATTGCTATATAATCATACTGATTATATAATTAAGTATATTTAACATAAATATGTATAAATTTTATAAATTTATATATCTATTATATAACATAAGCATGATATTTTTATATATAAACTTATTTTCTTAAATGAACTTTGGGCTAGTGAGGCCTCACTAGCCACAGTGGGATTGAATGAAACTTTATTTTATTTGCAGGGATCAAAATGAGGGTCCTACATAACTGGGTAAGTACCTACCATTGAGCACACTTTTTCTTCATTCTCCACTGTTGTTGGTGGTTTTTTTTTCTTTTTAATGCATGTCCTAAGGCTTGAGCTAAGGGTGTGGGCACTCTACCTGAGCTTTCTTTGTTCAACACTAACAGAATTTTACTCATTTATTAAAATAATATATCATTTGCTTGAAAATGAATGGACCTAAGAAAATGTTCTATAACAGTTATATAAATTTAAATTTATGGATTTTATAAGATTAATATTGTATCATAAAATATAATCTATTTTAAAGAATGTTCCGTGTGCAGTTGTGAAGAATGTATATTCTGTTGCTATGACATAATTGTTCTACATAGATCTATTTGTCCCTGGCCCATAGATTTAGAGTGCAGTTCAAATTCAGTGTTAACTTACTTATTTGCTGTCTATATATTCTTTTCATTGTTTACAATGAGGTACCAAAGCCTCCTACCTTACTGTATTGTTATGTACTTCTATTTTCAAATCTATTAAGGTTTTGGGGTATTTAAATGTGCAAATATTGGATTCACACACGGTTACAAGCATTGCATTCACTTGTTGAATTAACTCCTTTACCATTACACAATGGACTCATTTTATTCTTTTCATGATTTCTGGCTCATTTGTCTAATTTGTCTGATGCAAGAATAGTCACTTTTGCTTTATTTTGGTTACCATTACATGGAATGCATGCCCTCAAAGCTAAGGTAAGTGTCTTGTAGACAGCATATTGTTGTACACAATATATTGTTTGTTTGTTTTTGTCCAGTTAGCTACATCATCATCATCATCATCATTATATTATTATTACTATTATTATTATTATTATTATTACTATTATAACTGTGTCAGTCCTGAGGCTTGAACTCAGGACTTGGGCACTGTTCCTAAGCTTTTGTGCTCAAGGCTACTTATCTACCATTTTGTTTGTTTTTATTTGGGGGGGGGGGCGGCCAGTCCTGGGTCTTGGACTCAGGCCTGAGCACTGTCCCTGGCTTCTTCCCACTCAAGGCTAGCACTCTGCCACTTGAGCCACAGCGCCGCTTCTGGCCGTTTTCTGTATATGTGGTGCTGGGGAATCGAACCTAGGGCCTCGTGTATCCGAGGCAGGCACTCTTGCCACTAGGCTATATCCCCAGCCCCCTTATCTACCATTTTGACATTTTGAGCCACAGCATCATTTTTGACTTCTTGGTAGTTAACTGGAGATAAGAACCTCACAGACTTTCTTGCCTTGGATAGCTTTGAGCTGCAATGCTCAGATCACAGCCTCCTAAGTAGCTAGGATTACAGGTGTGAGCCACCTGCACCTGGAACGGTCATTGTTTTTGAGAGGAGAAGTTACCTGTGATTTTGTTAGGAAGTAAAACAGGGATCTATTCAGCCACTGGTAAGCTTCTGAGATGCCTAGCTGTTAACTTTTTTTTTTTGAATGGGAGAAATTAATCCATTTACATTGGATTAAGTTACATTAGTAGAGGTAATGACTTATTCTTTTCATCTTGTTTCCTGGGCACTTTGAAGATTCTTTGTTCCTTCCTCTTTGCTGTCTTCCTTTGTGATTGATTTTTTGTAACTGTATACTTTACCTTTTTTCTCTTTATCTTCTTTTGGATATCAATGATAAGTTTATCATTTTGTTTTACCAATGAAACTTACATCAAATGTAGATATAAGAGCCTATTTTAGGTGATAACAATTTAGCTAACAACTCTACATTTTTATTTCTCTTTACCACCCCTAATTTTGCCTTAACTGTCATTTACATTATTTTATTTTACTTATTTATAAAAAATATATTGTATCCATAGCTATTTTTATACTTAGTAGTTTAAGATTTCTTAATTTTTTTAATTTTTAGGCAAAAATCATTCTTACTTTATAAAGCATGTATTTACTGTATAAAAGTTTTGAATTGACATTTTTATTAATAATTATATACTTCAACCTTTGTGATGAACAACTGCTGCTTTTAATAGTGATACTAAATCTACATTTACAATTTATCTGTGTGTATATGTATGTGTGTGTGTGCGCACACATGTGTGTGTAAGTAGCTTGAACTCAGGGTCTTCCACTCTTGCTTGACTTTTTCTCTCAAGCCTGGCACTCTTCCAACTGAGCCATGCCTTCACTTCCTGCATTTTGCTGGCTAATTGAAGCTAAGAGTCTCTCTGCCTGAGCTCACTATGAATCCAGATCAGGAGTACAGGGTTGAGCCACTGGTTCCTTACTAGAATCGTGTCAATATCTTTTTCAAGTATAAACATTTCTGTCAGAATAGGGATTATTTCTTTTTAAAGTAGCATATTAATGTATACTAAGCACAAAAAATTCACAATCCTCTAAACTTGTTTTTCTTAATAGGCCCAATATCTATGTTTGGTTTGGTTTTATACATAGATTAGCTTCCTAAATATAAAACATAATAGGACATACTCTAAACCTAGTGTTATTACCTAAATTTTGTTATTTCAGTGATTTATTACTTCAAATAGACGAAGTAGATATTTACCTGTGTATTAAAATATTGCTAAATAAAATTGAGCATGATGGTGCATACCTATAATCCTAGCTGAAAAGGTGGAGGTGGGAGGATCTGGAATTCAATGACAGCCTGGGAAAGTTATCAATACCCTTTCTTAAAAGAAAGGGGTGCAGATGGAGGCTGAAGTAGTAGAGTGACCTGGTTTTAATCCGCAGTACTATATACAAAAAAAAACTAAATTAATATGCAAATGCAATTTTATAACATCTGCTCTTTATTTTTTAAAGTCCTTGAGAACATGAAGCATGTTTAAAAAACTAGCTTAGCAGTAATTAAGTACAATTGTAGCCTTACATCAGAGAATAGTATAGTGTGTATTTTATTATGTTTTTGTTTGTTTGAGTTCATAATAGCCCAAAAGTCTCGATTCACAGACAAAAATGTTGCATTTACCTGAATACATCCCTGAGAGTAGGCCTAGTTGGGCTGATCTGAATAAATACCAACATGTTCAATGCATAAATATACTTTCTAATCAATTATACAATTGTAAGAAGAAGCAATCTCTTCTGTCAAAATAAAATGTCTCCATCTTATAAGCAGTTGCTCTTGTATACCAATATTTCTTTATATTGATATTTCCTGGAATTATTTCCTTCTTGGCTTCAATTATAACCATCATCTGTGTTGTTTGGCGTTAAAGAATGACCTCTGTTGAGTGGGTGGGAATTTTCCATTGACTTTACCAACTGTAATGTTCCAACTGTAAATGTTCCAAGTCCTGTTCCCAACTAGCTGTGATGAGAATACGTGCCCTAACCTCCAAAAGGACAAACCACTTCCCAGTGGGAACCTTTCACTAATGGAGTGCTTTCTAACTTCCTTGTATTACCTCATGACCCTGATAACCAATTGTAAAAGAAGAAATGTGAGTCTGATTCCTTAGCAATAAGACAAAGGGACATAGAGTTCATTTCACTTAGCATCATCTTATGCATTCATAAGGGCATAGCTATTAGGCTCTTGTGATTCTCCGCTGTGACTGGCCTAAACCTGTGCTAATTATTCCCAATGAGGGAGACCATAGATTCCATGTTTCTTTGGGTCTGGCTCACTTCACTTAGTATAATTTTTTCCAAGTCTTTCCATTTTCTTACAAATGGGGCAATGTCATTCTTTCTGATAGAGGCATAAAATTCCATTGTGCATATGTACCACATTTTCTTGATCCATTCGTCTACTGATGGGCATCATAGAAGCAACTGTTATATCACTGTTGTAATTACTTTCAACAGGCCATGTGAAACCGTAGCTTCTATTGTTGATAATCCTCTTGTATCCCCTCCCTGTGGTTGTACCCGCACTATCATTGTATTTTATCTGAGTACACTGGAAACTGTATGTACTGGTATTAGAACGAGGGAAGTGAAAGGGCATATCAAAATCGAGAGACAAAGGATAAAAAGACAAACAACTCCAAAAGCAATACTTGCCAAACCATTTGGTGTAAACCAACTGAACAATGCATGGGGGGAGAGGGAGAGGGGGAGGGAGGAGGGAAGGATGAGGGAGGAGGTGACAAACAGTACAAGAAATGTACCCAAGGCCTAATGTATGAAACCATAATAACCTCTCTGTACATCACTTTGACATTAGATCTAAATAAATAAATAAAGTAACTTAAAACAAAAAGACAAAGGGACAGTGTCACTCCTTGGGTTAGAATAAAGATGAGGCAAACCACTCTGCCTACTTAGATCTGAGAAGTGGCAGACCACTCTTCTGTATAGAAGTAAAATGCCTTGAGTAATATACTAGATCTCTTGTTTGTCTATTCATTTCTGACACCAGAAAGTTGCATATTTCCAATATTATCTTAAGAATCTGAAATTTGTACAAAGATGGCAAAAATATATTCTATTTTTTAAGATAAGTATTCTATTTTCTGTCTTTCTGACTCTCCTCCTTACCTTCCTCTCCTCCCCTACTCTGTCCCTTCTTCCCTAATTGTAAGATTTTTGAAGTATATCAAAATTTTTCTTTATTACTATTAATAGTTGGAATAAAAAAGTAAATTGCTTATGTAATATTAGTACAGGGGCACTTAATTACTTTCTCAGTGAACACAGACAATTTCAGAATGTAAAACAAGATAATATGTAGTATATAGAGACTGGACAGTATTTGTCTTAAGTTTTACCTCAATATTTTTAAAGCATTGTTTACATCTAAAGTGAAGAAAAAAATTTTCAAAAGGGTTTCTTAAGTATTATACTACAAGTTTACTGAGGCAAAAAGTTATTGAATCTTTGGGAATGTATTGATCAATTCTGCCCATCTGGAAAAAAAAAGTCAAAAAAAGGTGAAAGGAAAGGAGTCTTGTATATCCTCAGAATTTGCAAAATGATTAACTTCATCTTTGTTGTAAGAATTACAAATAACATTTGGGATTGTTCAAATTTTATAGGGCAGATGGCTGCTAATGTCATACAATTGAATTAAAACTTATCTGAAAATATGGTGATGATTATACATTTGTTATTATTTTGGAAGTAATATATCAGCTAGGATAGAAGAAATAGATGCATTGAGACGAATATATTCTGAAACTGGTTTAGAAAATTTATTAACCTCTTACCTTTCTAAAAATTTCAAGCCAGAGTTACAGTTCTATATTTGATTAGTAGGTGAGTAAGTATGCAATGTAAAAATACTATTCCAATATCTCACAATTCTGGCCATAATCATGTGTAGTAGAAAATTAGTCATTAGTTTGATATAGAAAACTAAATATACAGTATACAGCTTAATCTAGAAATTTTTGGTTACTAGGGAAAGCCATTTTTAATTACTTTAAAGTCTATCTTGAAAGAATTGATAGTGCTTTTCTCTCTTGATTATCATATTGTGTTACTTTCCCTGAATTAATGAGTGATTAATTGTGTTAGTACTGCTTAAAGATCCTTAAGACCCCTTTATTTGTTTTACTTTATTTAAAGCCCCTTTATTTCTTGTTACTCCTATTTTTTCCTTTATATGTATCTTAACCCCTCATTTAAATAATACAAATTTGGTGTTACTCCTTATGAACATCTTAAAATACAAACAAGTATGTAATTAATATAACACCTATAGTTGTGGCATCAATTGGAAAATGTAACATTACCTGGTGAAAATTCTTTCAAATTGCACGATACATTATATAAATTGGCATATTATAGCACATCCTTAATATGTCATACTTTTTGCAGTTATAATTATTATGATAAAAAATTTAGGTAGTTTGTATAAATTATTATATATAATAATTAAGTTTATGAAGGCCAAAAGACTTATGAAGTCTCTCAAACTCAATTTTTTGTATGATTTTTTATTACTATATATGTTTAGTTAATTTATGAGTGAGGCAATCACATAATCTATGGCATGTTTCAAAGGTAAATGTATCATAGTTTTATTACATTTTAAGCAATTAAACCACAACAAAACTGCTGTTTTTATTTTTAATGCAAAATCTTTGCTTTTTTCTTTTGGTTGCCTTAGAAAACTTAAACATTAAGGGCTGAGTGTGTGGCTCAAAAGTATTTGCAGGTATACCTAGTTTACGTAAGACATGGATTCAAAGCCCCCCATATAACAAAAACAAAACCCTCCCTAAGAAGCAAACTAATACATTTCACTGATCATAATCTAAAGTACCAGAAACACTATTATTCAGTATTGATGTGGATGAAGACTCCATTCTACTACAAAACTGTGTTTTATTGGAATTTAAGATTATTTGTAACTAAGCAAATGAGGACAAAGCACTAGGCAGAAATCTGAATGCTTTGTGTAATACTGAATAAGCAAAAGCCATATAGAGTGTTTTTTCCTCCTGAAGGACTCTTTAAATGTACATATTGATTTCTTTTTCTAAAGCTAATTTAATAAATTTCTTTATTTTAGGAAAAGAAAGTGACTGGAACACTTCAGATGCTTAATATTGATTCACCCCTAACTTTTCCAGTTTTATATGTGGCCAAGGTAAATTATGTCTTTAAAAATAATTTTATTATATTTATTAGAGTGTTATAGAGAGGGACTATCAGTTCCTAAGTCAGGTGGTGAGTACATTGCTTTTTTTGAACAATGTCACCCCTTCCTTTACTTAGCCCCCATATGCCCCTTCCATTCTTGCCCACAAGTTACATAGGTAATTTTCCTCATATTGTATACTGAACAACTTAATTGCATTTGTTCACCCTTCCTCTTTCCCTTTCCACTCTCCCCATTTTTGCCTCACTCCAGAAGAAAACAAAATCCCCAAAGCACAAACAAACATCACCACAGTTCATAATAACAATAACAACAACAATGTTTCCGTTTCCTGGAGTTTGTTTCAATACACAGTATTTTAAATGTCCAGAGAAGTTACACTTTTGTGTTCCTTCTTTAAAACTATTCTCCTTTAGTTTGACTATGTGTAAATACCTAGAGTGCTGTATAGCTTATCATGGCCAGTTGTATTTTAGATCTAGCTTCCACATATGAGAGAAAACGTGTCATTTGTCTCTCTGAGCTTGGCTTACCTCACTTAGCATTATTTGTTCTTGATCCGTCTATTTCCTTGCAAATGACATGATCTTATTCTTTCTAATAGATGAGCAAATTCCATTTCAAGGTAAAATATTTCAATGTTCTGTCTTATTAATTCCTTATTATTTGCATTTGTACTGGTTTTGACATTATGATGTCACTGCTATAAATTATAAATCAAAAATATCCATATTTGCTAAGTTATTAGCATTGAATATTTTCTTTTGCCCAGGAGGTTTTAACATGATTTTAATATTCTTTTTTTTTTCTTTTTTTTTTTTTGCCAGTCCTGGGCCTTGGACTCAGGGCCTGAGCACTGTCCCTGGCTTCTCTTTGCTCAAGGCTAGCACTCTGCCACTTGAGTCACAGCGCCACTCTGGCCATTTTCTGTATATGTGGTGCTGGGGAATCGAACCCAGGGCTTCAAGTACACAAGGCAAGCGCTCTTGCCACTAGGCCATATCCCCAGCCCCATGATTTTAATATTCTATATGTGAAACAGAAGAAAAATACAGAAGGCCAAATCTATATAAATTACATTTTACTCTTTAAGCTTTAGAGAAGTGATTAAGATTATTTAATAAAAAAGAATTTTCTCATGGCCCCTAGATGTAGATACAAATGGAAACAGATTAGCCAAAGTACTTGTCAAAATAAATTGTAAGCTAAAACTTCATAATCATTTATGGTTTAAAATAGTGAATCCGATACAGTGTTGCTTCATAATTTTAATGCCCTTTGCAGTAAATTTGATATAGAACAGTTGCTAAAGAAACCCTTTTCAAATATGTGACCATTTTTATGGAAAACATCTGGGGGTAATTATAATTAGTTCAGGATGTGTATTATTTGTTTTTAAAATTCTGGAATTAGTGGAGAAAGAAGCATCTTTCCCTTAATGACTACAGTAATCCAAATTATTATGGCAAAAACATTTATGTTGTTGAAAGCTGTGGCTTAGACAGTAATTTTAGAGTATTCCAAAAGGAAGTGAGGAGTAACTTTTATGTAAAATGCCAAATTGGCACTTTACACCTGTTAGTGTGTATCGTTTAGAACAGCTGTGTCTTTTATTATCAGTAAACAGATGCAGAAAGTAATGGAATGTTTTAAAGCAATATGTTAATCCTGTCTTCCACTACTGAACTGTCTCACAATATAGTGATTAAATATTGACTGTGCAGCTGTTGCTTACAATTATAGAATTTCTTACTTAATTTCTCCTTCCCTGGCTCAAATGTTTTAATATGTGAAGATCTTATGTCTAATCTCTAAATGTTCCTTAGTGAGTTTATTTATGACAAGTTGATTCCTGAAGATAAGTTATATATATGTAAAGTTCTCATTAAATATTACTATACATTGGCTAGTTTTAATTGGATACCAATTTTTAAGTGTATTTGTTTCTTATTTATGAATATTTAGATGAGTATTAAAATAACAACTTTGTTTAATTTTATACTTTAAAAGTGCCCCCAATATGTTAAATAGGCAATTATGACAGTCTTCAAATATTTATGAAGCAGAGCACACACTTACTTAGAATACTTATATTCAAACATAACATTATACATATTATTTAATTATAATAGAGCCCTTCCAGTTTGTTTTCACACTTATCATTTTGCCTTGTCAGAGAAAAGGTTTAAAATGCTACTTGCTAATTTTCATGTTTACACATATGTTTAAGGAGCAATTGTATTAACAAATGTTACTAATATTTAACATTTACCATACTTCCAATGTACGAACACTGTGCAAAGCACTTCATTTGTATTGTACTATTAACTCATTTCAAGCACAGAGGCATAAAGTAAATTGACCAGCAGATTACATCTAGGAGGTAGTCAAGCCTAGGCTTAGGATCCAGCATTTCACCTTTAACTTTGCATTTTGCCTGGGTTAGTACCTAGTATCACTATTTTGCTGAGGTAAATTGTGCCCAAAGTGAAGGTTGCTACTGTCCTTACAGTCAACTTTGTGTATCCCAGTGTGATTATTCTATCTGCTCAGCAACTTGCCTAAAAAAAGAAAAAGCATAATTAAAACGTGCCTGAAAAGATAAAAGAGCTCCAGTTTTCAGTATCTCATCCCAGAATGACTGTGTCCGTGTGCTTGAGCACCCTCAGCAGTCACCAACCACATGTCACAGGTATTGTGATTCTGTCTCCACTAGAAGTTATTTTCTTTTTTATCTTACTATAATTGTTCTATTTTGTGGAAATAATTTCCACAACCTGTTCTCTTCCTCAAAATAACCTTTCTTTGCCGTGAGAAATTTTAGCAAGTAATATGAGGTTGCAGTAAATTATTTTATTCTGTCATTTTGACATATCAGTTATTGAAATCTATTTTTTATTAAATGACTATCAGGCATTATTACTAATTTTATATTCTTAATTTTCACTTTTTTGAAAGACTTACATTTTATATATGAGAGAAATGGAAACTCAGAAGTAAATTAAGCAAATTAGCCATAATCACATCTAGAAAATGATGTTTGCATGTATTTGATCCTCTCCCTAAAAAGAAAAAAGAATCCTAAAAATCTAAAAGTGACTAGCTAATCATTTTTGAAGGGCTTTAAGATTTCAGTCTCTAACAGATGGTTATTTCAATGTAGTTTCCCTTGACACTGATGAGAATGCTTAAAAGATTAACTAGGATCAGCAATGCCATGAGTTATTCCTGAAGGAAATTTAATATAGTAGTATAACTCCATTATAAGGTATTTCCTACGAGTCAAACAAACATACAAACAGAAGTAAGAATAGACCTTTTTTGCGTACAGTAATATGAACTACCATTTTTATATTTTCAGATTTTAAAGTAGAAACATTTACAGTTTTTCTAAATTTAATCAGCAATCCCATAGTTATCCAGCTTTACCATTGTATTCAATTTATTTTTTTCAGTGTCTCCATCAAACCAGTTACTCAACTGATATAAGGAGGCTATAAGCTAAATAATTAAATTATCATTTTGTAGTTCACAGTAACTCTTCTAGGAAAATATAATAAATTGTCTTTTGTTTTTATTTCACAATTTGGAAGACTTTATTTAAGCTGCTTATTTTGAGACAATATAGGTTTATATGCAAGTGTAAATAATGTACAATAGTTTTATGTTACAAAATAGTAAAACATCCCAGGTCAGAACATTGATATTAAGATGGTGATGTAGGGCTGGGGATATAGCCTAGTGGCTAAGAGTGCCTGCCTCGGATACACGAGGCCCTAGGTTCGATTCCCCAGCACCACATATACAGAAAACGGCCAGAAGCGGCGCTGTGGCTCAAGTGGCAGAGTGCTAGCCTTGAGCGGGAAGAAGCCAGGGACAGTGCTCAGGCCCTGAGTCCAAGGCCCACGACTGGCCAAAAAAAAAAAAAAAAAAAAAAAAAGATGGTGATGTAAATTTCATCCCTTCAAGAGTCTCTCATGTGTTATATTCATATAACTATTATATATTCTTACCTTATTTCTATAATTTTTGTCATGACAAGAATGCTATACAAATGGAGTCATACAGTATGTAAACTTTTGGGATTCCCCATTTTTTATTCATTGTAATTCTTTGGACAGTCATCCATTTTGTTACATGTATCTAAAATTAATTCCTTTTTTTTTCTTTTTTTGCCAGTCCTGGGCCTTGGACTCAGGGCCTGAGCACTGTCCCTGGCTTCTTTTTGCTCAAGGCCAGCACTCTGCCACTTGAGCCACAGTGCCACTTCTAGCCGTTTTCTATATATGTGGTGCTGGGGAATTGAACCCAGGGCTTCTTGTATATGAGGCAAGCACTCTTGCCACTAGGCCATATTCCCAGCCCCTAAAATTAATTCCTTTTTATTCTTGAATAATATTCAGAGTATAGTGTACCATCATTTAACAAAAATTGTAGTACTAAAGACTTAAAATTTTATGTTTTAACCTTTGGTCCATGACCAATTTTGAGTTAATTTTAGCATGTGCAACTCAGACCCAATTTTTCTATCCCTGTGCTTCCCTACCCTGCCCTGCCTTACCCCTTCTTCTTCCTCTTGCTTCTCTTCTCCATCTCTCTCTCTCTCGAATATTTATACATGTTTACTGAAAAAATGTGCATTTGGATATAATTTTGTACTCTTCATCCTGATCCACTGATTTGTATATCATTTGCCTATTTTACATATATTTAAAAAAATTATTGGAAATGTGATTTACAAAAGGGTTACTGTTACATAAGTCAGGTACTAATTACATTTCCTTTTGAACAGTGTCACCCTCTCACTCATTCTCTCTGTTTCTTCCTTTATTGTTTGTTACCTGTTCGCTTTTTCTTTTTTTTTTTTTTTTTTTTTTTTTTTTTTGGCCAGTCGTGGGCCTTGGACTCAGGGCCTGAGCACTGTCCCTGGCTTCTTCCCGCTCAAGGCTAGCACTCTGCCACTTGAGCCACAGTGCCGCTTCTGGCCGTTTTCTGTATATGTGGTGCTGGGGAATCGAACCTAGGGCCTCGTGTATCCGAGGCAGGCACTCTTGCCACTAGGCTATATCCCCAGCCCACCTGTTCGCTTTTTCTATGGATGGTGTCAGTCTTATCTAGTACCATTTGTTGAAAAGATTATCTTTCCTCTTTTAAATTGTTTTTATACCTTAGTAAAAGAAATTACTTATGGTTCTATATGTAGGTAAAATTTTCAATTCTCTAGCATATTTGTGTGTTTCTGCAAGTATTACAAAATCTAAATTTTGCTACACAGTGTCATGAAGTTGGATAAAATGATTTCTTTTAAGTTTTTTTTTCCTCAAAATTATTTTAGGTAGTTTAGCTCCTGTATATTCCATGTAAATTTTGGAAAAGAAATCTCATCTTCATCTGCAAAATTTTATGCTGGGCTACTTGTGTACCAACTTGTGGAGAACTAAAATATTTACTATGTTTAATCTTTCCATCTGCACAAAGTATTTCTCCATTGATTTAGAACTTTTATTATTCATCAGCATGTTGTAGTTTTCAGCATGTAATTCATTTTGTTCAATTTATATCTAAATATTTGGATTTTCTTTAACCATTATAAACTGTATTTTTAACATACCAGCATATATATGTTCATTGGGAATATGCAGAAATACAATAGACTTTTTTAGTGATAGTGGGGTTTGAACCCACAGCCTTACACTGCTCAGTTTTAACTCTTCAGGCCATCTTCCAGTCTCTATTTTGCTTTTGGTTACTTTCAAGGTAGAATACTGCTTATGGCTTGGCTGGCCTGGACTGCGATTTCTCAGTTGTTTTTTGTTGTTGTTGTTTGTCACTTGTGGGGCTTGAACTCTGAGCCTGGGCACTGTTCCCTGAGCTCTTCAGCTCAAGGATAGTGCTATACCACTTGATCCACGGCGCCTCTTCTGGTTTTCTAGTGGAGATAAGAGACTCAGATCCTCAGATCTCTGCCTCATGAGTAGCTAGGATTACAAGTTTGAGCCAAGGGTGCCTGGCTTGTGATCCCTCAATTTCTGCCTCTTATTTGTATTTACTTTGGTTGCTAGGATGACAGATATGTGCTACTTCGTCCAGTCATTGTGCTTCTCCCATAGCTTGTGATGACAAGTGCATATCACCTTGGACAACACTGATTGGGATGAATCTCACAATCTTTCTATCATGCCTAGCCTCAAAATGTGATCCTCAGTCTCTGCCTCTCAAGTAGCTAGGATTACAAGTGCTTGATCTACCATTCCCAGCTTAAATACAATAGATTTTTATTTGTTTATCTTATACCCTGCAACCATGGTGAATTCATACTTCTAGAATGTTTCTGTATATCCCTTGGGATTTTCTCTATAAGCAACAATGACTTTTGATTGAGAAAAGCCAAAGAGATCAGTGAAGTACATCTTTGGACTAATCTGTGAGAGTGGTTCCAGAGACAATGATACCATAAACTCACATAATCAATAGTTTAATACATTGTTGGATTCAAAATTTGAAGAAACTCTTGGAAGATGATAGAACTGTGGAAAGTGGGGCCTATGGAGGAAGTGTGACTGAGGATATGCCTTTGACTGTCACATCATGGCACTGGCCACTTTTTTTCATTCCTATTTGCTGCTTATCTGCAGCCTCTGCCCCAGGCTCCCAATTACTATGTTATTCTGCCATGCCTCAGGCCTAGAGCAATGGAGACAGGCAATCTTGGAGCCAAAATAAATCCTTTAAAATTTATTATGAATTTTTCACAGACACACAAAAAAAAAACTTGGACTAGCAAAGCCATCTGTAAGTAAAAAGCATTTTCTTCCTTGTCTTCATTGAGTTTTTCTTTATCCTAGCTATTTTGTCTGTAACTTTCAGCACTGTGTTATAAATAAGAGTAGTTTAGAGAGGGCATTGAGTTTCACTATTAATTTTAATATTGGTTGTAGGTTTTGGTTGATGCTGTACTGAGTTGAAGAAGTTCCTTCTGCTCCCATTTTTCTGAGTTTCTTTTCAAAATTGTGAATAATAGTGACTTTAGTGAAGTTCTTTTTATGAGTGGGATAATGTGACCCTACGGTTTTGCTTTATGTTATTATCAATGTGCAAATAAATGTCTTTTCTATATTGCCACATGTGGTAAATATTGTATCCAAAAATTCCCAAGGAATATTGGTCAGGCTTTCTTTTTTGTGTACTGTTTTTATTTTGGTATCAGGATATTACTATCTTTGTAAGAGGAATTACAAATTATTCCCTCCTCTTGTTCTTTGGAAAAGATTGTGTGAAATTCTACAAAATGATTTACTCTTGAAATTTCTTTTGTTGGAAATATTTTGAATAATTAATTCAGTTTTCTTAGTAATTATAAGGCTATCCAAGTTACCTATTGGCTAGGCTATGGATTTCTGTGGAGTTTTTAATTGTTGATCTAATCTTACACATATAGTGGTCTTTGCAAAATTAAATTTTAAAGAAAAAAAAATAGAATATTTATTTGAGTGAGGTCTTGGAATGCTTGTCCTTTTGTTCCTGGCTTGTTTCACTTAACATGAATTCCATGTTCATCCATGTTTCAAATGACATATATCCACCAATTTTTTTTTTGATCAGTCCTGGGCCTTGAACTCTGGGCCTGAGCACTGTCCCTGGCTTCTTTTTGCTCAAGGATAGCACTCTGTCACTTGAGCCACAGTGCCACTGCTGGTTGTTTTCTATATGTGTGATGCTGAGGAATTGAAGCCAGGGCTTCATGTACACAAGGCAAGCACTCTTGCCTCTAGGCCATATTCCCAGCTCACAATTCCATCAATTTTCATTGTGTGTAAATACCACTTTTTCTTTATTTGTTCATCTGATGTTGGACACTTACTTTATTGGAATCTTGGTTATTTTAATAGTGCTTCAATAAAATAATGAAGTGAAGATGCTTCTTCAATGAATTGATTTCTTTCTTTTAGATATATACTCAGTAAATTTTCTAGATAATATGATATTTTATAATTTTAATTTTGAAAGAACCTCTCCAGTATTTTTCATAATAGTTGTACTGGCCTACATGCCCACAGACAACTTAAGAATTTTTTTCTCCACAACCTTGTTAGTACTTCTTATCATTTCTAATAATACTCATTTTAACTCTGAGTTCATATTTTCACTGTAATTTTGATTTGCATTTCTTTGATTATTAACTATTTGGAATTTTTTATATACTTGTTGGCCATTTGCCTTTGAGAAATATTTCCTCATATGTGTTAACATTTTAAAATCAGATTATTTATTCTTTTACATTTGGCACATATTTGTGTATTAGCCCATTGTCAACTGTATGTTTGGGGAAATCTCTGTTCAATTTCTGTAATTAAAATTTTTATTTTCTGATATCTCTTAGTCAATATAGTTAGACCGTTTACTTTTGGTGTGATTATGTTATTATATTGGGCTTAAATCTTCATCTCAATTTTTTCCATATTTTTATGCTTCATTTTTCTAGTTTTTTTTCTGCTTTCCTTTACATACCTTGAGCATTTTTCATAGTTCCATTTTTATTTTATGACAGTGTATTTGAGTAGTTTTTGTATGGCATTTTTATACATTGCTATATATATTAAGTATGCATAAGTTACTATCTACTAGTGTTGCCATTTTATCAATTTAAGTGAAATTTACAAGCCATACCTCTATATTCTTTTTTGCCCTCTAGCATTTATAATTCTCATACATGTTTTCTTAGAAAACATACACTTAGAACCCCATTAAAAACAAAACATAATTTAGAAAATTCAAGGAGAGGTAAACTATATTATGTTTAAAACAAATCTTCAAAGAAACAACTGCCCCTTTAATAAATGAGATAAAGACTTAAAGAGATACTTCTCTGAAGAGGAAATGAGAATGGCCAAGAGGCACAGGAAGAAGTACTCAACATCCCTGGCCATAAAAGAAATACAAATCAAAACAACATTGAGATTCTACCTCACCCCAGTAAGAATGGTCATTATCAAGAAAACTAATAACAACAGGTGTTGGTGGGGATGTGGCCAAAAGGGAACCCTAATGCACTGTTGGTGGGAGTATAAACTTGTTCAACCACTGGAAAACAATGTGGTGGTTCCTCAAAAGGCTAAGCATGGAGCTCCCCTATGACCCAGCAACCCTGCTTTTGGGCATTTACCCAAATGATTACAGGCAAGACCATAATAAAGCTACCAGCACAATTATGTTCATCACAGCACAATTTACCATCGCTAAAATATGGAACCAACCCAGATGGCCCTCAGTAGATGAATGGATTAAGAAAATGTAGTTAATATACACAATGGAAATCTATGGTTCCATCAGAAAGAATGACATTGCGTGGCTGGGGATATGGCCTAGTGGCAAGAGTGCTTGCCTCTTATACAGGAAGCCCTGGGTTCAATTTCCCAGCACCACATATACAGAAAATGGCCAGAAGTGGCACTGTAGCTCAAGTGGCCTTTAGCAAAAAGAAGCCAGGGACAGGGCTCAGGCCCTGAGTCCAAGGTCCAGGACAGGCCAATTAATAAATAAATAAATAAATCACTTTTCTGAAGAATGACACTGCTCTATTCATAAGGAAATGGAAAGACTTGGAAAAAATCATATTAAGTGAAGTGAGCCAGACTCAAAGAAACATAAACTCTATGCTTTCCCTCATTGGTAATATTAGTACATATCTAAGATAGTCCTACCAAAAGATCACAATAGCTCAGTAGCTATGTACATGCACATGAACACATAAGATGATGCTCAATGAAATGAACTCCAACTTATGGAAATAAGTGGCTTATCATCGTTGTTGTTATTTTGAATGTACTATGTGAAATTCTGCCTTTTTCTTTGGTCTTTCTCCCCCATGGTTTTACCCCTGATGGCACTGTTACTGACTTTGGTATCCTGGGTATTGTATATATGCTTATCACAACTAAAGGAAGGGAAGAGGAACATCAAAATGGAGAGACAAAGGGTAAAGGGCAAACCAATGAAACAGCAATATTTAAAAGACAATGTGCTATAAACCAACTGTACAATTCGGTGGGAGAGGGGAGAGAATTGGGGAAGGAGGAAGGTGGGAGAAAAATGAGGAAGGAGGTAACAAGTTTGATAAGAAATGTACTCACTGCCTTACATATGAAACTGTAACCCTCTATACATCACTTTGACTATATATATATAATAGTATTTACTCATTTTACCCTATTTTTCCAATATTCCAAGAATACTTCTTTCATCATTTTATATCAATCAGGAGACTTATTTTAGCTATGTTTAGATGATGGATATGCCACAAAAAAAAAGAAACAACCTTTCCTAGATTTTCCATTATTTGTGAATTTATTTACCTGTATTTCCTAAAGAAAATCTTCATTGAATATAGGATTCTTGGCTGACAGTTTCCTCCTTTTAGGGCTTCAAGATACTATGTTATTTTATGCTGGCCATGATGGCTGGTTGGTTCCTTTCTTCCTCCTTCCTTCCTTACCTTCTTCCAACCCTCTCTATCTCCTTCTCTTCCTCAGTCCCTCCCTCCCTTCCTTCTTTTCTCCCCTTCTTTCTTGCTATGTTTCTTTCTTCCTTCTCTCTCTCTCCCTCCCTTTCCTTCCTGTATACCCATGTGTGCAACTTTTGTGGTCCAATTCTTCCAGACAATAAATTTCTGATGTACTACATTAGAAAGAAAAGAAAAGAACAATAGTATTGTGTATGAAGGCCTGCAAGAGGGTGGGAGGAGGATGACTTTGGACACATAGGCCCCCTGCACAACTTACCATGTCATTCCTGCATTTTGGCACTTGATGCCTCAAGACATGGAGCCTTTCTCGATTTTCAGAGTATGCAATCTCATTAAAATCTTATCACTTTGACTTAAATTTTGGTTTCCTATGCTCTGCTCAGTCAATTGCTATACCCTCATCTACTTTATATTGTCTAGAAAATTGAAACATCTTTTCTACCCATATCTCCTTTTTCTCACATTTTTGATAATTTATATTTGTATCATCTCATCACTCTGGTACAGGGTCTATTTCTCTTCTGAGAGAAGAGAAAAGGAACTGGTTTAACTGAAAGCTTTATATTTATACTTTGTGTGGAATGCATATTAACCTCCCCATGCTTTCTGTTGGTATTGTTATCCTTGGGACTCTTTCAGAGATGATTAGAGGAAAATAAGCAGAGAATAATGACAAATAGTTGACAAGAAAAGAAAAACAAGAAGAATGTAGTGTCACAAAAACTTTAGAATTTATTTTTGAAGAACAATCAGCTGTGGACATATAATGCATACAATAAGATGAGGACTGACAAGACACCATTGGATTTGATAACATGAAGTTATTGGTGAGTTCATAAAAAATTGTTTTAATGAATGATAAGGATACCCAATGGGGTGATTTGACAGAATAGGAAGTAAGAAATAAAAGACATAAACTCTAGATGCCTCTTATAAGATTTATAGAAGAGAAAAGAGAGATCAAAGGGCAGTGGCTGAAGATAAGAAAGGAGTCATAGACTAGTTAATCCTGTTTTTTTAAGAAGGGCAATTATAGAACACACATACCAATATACATAGCACCTTTCTAAATGGATTATTTGAATAGAGAAGGAGCACTTAAGAATGCACAAAAGGAGCAGTTAAGTCCTAAAATTAGTTTCAGTAAAAGAACAAGATCATTGTGACTGGGTGAATAATGATCAGCTGTAATCAGGGTCATATACAGATATGTTACTTTCATGCTTTTTGGAAACTTGATTTATTCATGTGAAATTAAGCAGATGTTATGAACATGTTATTTAAAGCACTTGATTGGGCTCTAAGGGAATGGAGATAGTTATCTATGTCCTGTTGGATGTAAATTCACTGTGAGAGAGAATTCACTAGAGAGAATTGAAGTTACATTGGTAAGTGTTAAGACAGGTAGGGCAAGTACAGAGACCTAGATGAGTATAGAAGAGAAGACTTGGGGGACTTCCGGGAAGACGGTGGAGGAGCAGCAGAGCCCTAGCTGAGCTCCCTCCGACATCGCAGTTTTCTCACCCCATAGAAACTTTTACTCCTAGAAAGACAGCCAGAGTAAGTTCTAACAGTACAGGGATTCTGGCCAGGAAGGAAAAATCGACTTAGCTCATCTGAAACCACAGATTTGAGCTCCGGGCAGCATCCCGCCACTGCACCAGTGCCGGTACAGCACAGCGCCCAGCACAGCGAACCGCACTCCGCGTGGCTATAAAGCACACAGCGTAGACCAGGGAGAAATTCTCCAGATGGCAGCTGAGCATGGATGACCTGAAATCACAGAGAAAATGAGTACCCCACGAAAGATATTCTCACTCATGCCACAGAGTAGCTTCTGGAAGGTAGCCCTTCCCCCACCTCCAGAGCAAAGCACCATCTTTGACACTGGCATAGGGTCAGACCAGATTGGAACTAAAGTGGGCCTGGGGAAAGCGAGGACAAAGGAGCCATCTTTGAAAAGGGCAAGAGGGACCGACCAGTGAGAGCCAGCTCCGCCCAGGAGAACACCTCCTGCCCAGGCGGGAGGCTCGTCCTGGGCCGCAGCTTAGCCAGAGGTGTCCCGCCCTGCCCGTCGGAATTTCTAAATTTAAAGCAAAAGCAGCGAGCAGCTCCCGGGGGCACGGAAACACCAGATGGGATTCCTGAGACAGCTAAACAGTCCCGTCACAGAGGAAGCCCAATTCCCAGCTCCAAACGGAGCTGAATTCCATAGCCAGCTCAGCCAGGTGGCCGCCCGGCCCAGGAGGGAGGGACCTCCCCTAGGCAAGCAACTCTCAGTCGGGTAAACCAGGCCAGAGGCACCCAGCCCTGCTGAGTCCACAGCCTATTCAAAGCCAGGCATTAAAGGCCACGGCCACACAGCAGACAGAGGAGCCACAGTTCCCAAGACTACTCATGTCCCCATCTACAAAGGACGCCCAAGGCCTACCTGCAAGCTGTGTGAATCACAGAAACCCAGGATTGCACCAACAGGGTAGAAGGGTCATAACAGATCCACCCCCTGCAAACTGAAAGCAAGTCAAACCAGCCAATCAGGAAAATAGACTGCAGACCTTCTCAAGAAAACCAGAGACTGGGGAAACTCTACCCAAACAAGGAGGACTCCATTTTTTTTTTCTTTTCAAACATTTTTTAAACTTGTTTTAATTTTTTTTTCACTTCTGAAACGTTGTTGGCTTTTTTGTTTTCCATTTTTACCTGTTTGTTTTATCAAGGTTGTTTTTTGTTTTTGTTTTTTTTTTTTTGGTTGTTCATTTTTCTGTTTTTTTTCTTTTTATTTACTTATTTATTTATTTATTAATAATTTTTCTCTGTTTTGTGAATCTGTCTTCCAGTATTTTATCTTTATTCTCTCTTTGTGTTCTCTTTCTTTAAAAATTACTTTCCTATGAATAACACCTCCACTCTTTTCTGCTAATTCTCCATGGTCTATCATTTTAACCTTGTTCTTTCTACTGATTCTACACTTCTCCACATTTCCACGTCACTGAAACTAAACCAATATCATCACCCTTCCCCAATACATTTTACTCTATTCTCTTTACTACCTCTAACTTTCCCTCCTGACTTACTGCCAGGACCTCCAGGTTCCATTGACTCCTGGTTATTGGATAGAGGGTACCTCTGCTTAATCCAAGTGAATCAAAGGGATTCATAGAGAAAGCCAGTCCTAAAAGAACTTAATATAAGAACAAGAATTGCTCATAGGGTTGTAACAGTAAATAAGTAACTACTGAATACAGGGCCCAGGATTGGTTGTTATATTGAAATTGTATTCTTTTTTTTGGCCAGTCCTGGGCCTTGAACTCAGGGCCTGAGCACCATCCCTGGCTTCTTCCCGCTCAAGGCCAGCACTCTGCCACCTGAGCCACAGCGCCCCTTCTGGCCGTTTTCCATATATGTGGTGCTGGGGAATCGAACCGAGAGCTTCATGTGTAGGAGGCAAGCGCTCTTGCCACTAGGCCATATCCCCAGCCCTGAAATTGTATTCTTTAGGAACACCAAATCTAATTTTATAGACAGGTATACAAGGTATCTGTATATAATTGTGAACTTACAAGATTTACACAACAGTGCTTGGTAAGGTCTGCTTTGGGTGTTAAACAGTGCTCACAGGTGCTTGAAGATTGGCATTCCCAATCCAAATGGGCAGAAGAAACACAAGAAAGATGGCAAACAATGGAGTCTTTTCTCCCACTCAAAACAAAGAGGAAACAGAGCAGTCAATCAAAGACATAGAAGAAAGGCCTCAAAATGCTCTACAGAGTCTACTGATAACATGTTAAATGAAAAGTTTGAATCAATAAGCAATCCTTCCATAAAGTAATAAATGATTTCATGGCCTCAACAAATAGAAAGATAAATGAAATTCAAGCGTTAAATGAAAAGATAGCTACCCAGGTAAAAGATTTGAGGACAGCACTCAAAAACAAATTAATGAAGTAAAGAAGTCCAGGCAAGACCTAAGAGATGACATGGAAATCATCAGGAAAGACTAGTCAGAAGGAAAAGAGATTCAAAATCAAGTAGCTAGCCTACAGTCCTTACTAACTGAAGCAGAGGATCGAATCTCAGGAGCTGATGATTCCCTAGAATCTATGGAGAAAGATAAAAAATCAATACAAATCCAGTCCAATCAACAAAACAGATCACTACAGGAGATTCAAGACATGATCAGGAAGCCCAATTTAAGGATAATAGGTATTGAGGAACACTTGGAGAAAGAAGTTAATGAGATAGGCAACCTATTTAACAGAATATTAGCTGAGAACTTTCCAAATATCCAGAAGGATAGGCCTATACAGATACAAGAAGCATTTAGAACCCCTAACCGACCAGACCAGAATAGGACATCCCACCGACACATTGTGATCAAAACAGGATCAGTAGAGTACAAGGAAAGAATCCTTAAAGCTGTTAGGGAGAAGAAAACAATCACATATAAAGGAAAAGCAATCAGAATTACCCCAGACTTCTCAGCAGAGACCATGAAAGCAAGGAGAGCCTGGAATGAAGTATACCAAACACTAAATAAAAATAACTACCAACTGGGCTGGGAATATGGCCTAGTGGTAAAGTGCTTGCCTCGTATACATGAAGCCCTGGGTTCAATTCCCCAGCACCACATACATAGAAAAGGCCAGAAGTGGCGCTGTGGCTCAAGTGGCAGAGTGCTAGCCTTGAGCAAAAAGAAGCCAGGGACAGTGCTCAGGCCCTGAGTTCAAGCCCCAGGACTGGCAAAAAAAAAATTAACTACAAACCAAGAATACTGTATCCAGCCAAACTCTCATTCATAGGCGAAGGTCAAATAAAAGTCTTCCACAGTAAGGAAAAACTGAATCAATATATCTTCACCAAACCAGCCTTACAAAAAATCCTCAAAGATGCACTATACAGGGAAAATAATCAAGATCCCAATACAGACAGAGAAATGAACCCTAATTAGTAAACATCAGATCAAGAAATGAGAAGACACAGCTTTAAACAAGATAGTGATAATGAAAGGAACAAACGATCATCTCTCAATCCTAACTCTCAACATTAATGGACTTAATTCTCCAATCAAACGACATAGGCTCATAAGTTGGATCAAAAATCAAGATCCATCTTTCTGCTGCCTCCAAGAGACACATCTATCCAGCAAAAGTAAACATCTTCTAAAAGTGAAAGGCTGGAATCAAATCTATCCAGCAAATGGCCCCCATAAGCATGCTGGAGTTGCAATCCTAGTATCAGATAAAATTGACTTCAAATTAAAAAAGGTAAGAAGAGACAAAGAAGGTTACTACATACTAGTAAAGGGATCTCTCCTACAGGAAGATATAACCATTCTGAATATCTATACACCAAATGCAGGAGCACCAACTTCATCAAACAAACACTACTGACTCTAAAAATACTCATAGACCCAAACATATTGATTGTTGGGGACTTTAACACTCCACTATCACCTCTGGACAGATCAAGAAGCCAAAAACTGAACAAAGAAATCACAGAACTAAATAATTGCATAGACCAACTAGACTTAACCGACATCTACAGAATAATCCACCCAGCAACAACAGAATACACATTCTTCTCCACAGCACATGGAACATTCTCCAAAACAGATCACATCTTAGGGCACAAAGAAAATCTGTACAAATTCAGAAGTATCAAAAGCATTCCCTGTATTCTTTCAGACCACAGTGGAATAAAATTAGAGCTCAACTCAAACAGCCACCACAGAAAATCCTACAATTCATGGAGACTAAACAACACACTGCTGAACCATAAGTGGGTCATTGAAGAAATTAAAACGGAAATTCAAATGTTTATGGAATTCAACCAAGATGAGGACACAAAGTACCAGCTCCTTTGGGACACAGCAAAGGCAGTACTCAGAGGAAAATTTATATTTCTGAGTGCATACACCAACAAACTGCAGAAACAGCAACTCAATAATTTAAGGAAGCACCTTAATTTCCTTGAAAGAGAACAACAAGCCAAATCCAAAGTCAATAGACGGAAGCAAATAATTAAAATCAAATCAGAATTAAATCAATTAGAGATGAAAAAAACCATTGAAAGAATCAACAAAACAAAGAGTTGGTTCTTTGAAAAAAATGAAGGCAGCACACTCAAATAAACAAGATAAGAGATGAAACAGGTAACATCACCAAAGAAATAACCGAAATTCAGAAAATAATAAGGGACTATTTTGCAAACCTTTATGCCAACAAATTTGAGAACTTGGAAGAAATGGATGATTTCCTAGAAAAAATTCATATTCCCCAAACTCAACCATGAAGATTTAAACCTCTAAACAGACCCATATCCAGTATTGAAATAGAAACGGCAATAAATGATCTCCCATCCAAGAAAAGCCCAGGTCCAGACGGATTCACTGCAGAATTCTACAAGGCCTTCAAAACAGAACTCACACCAATATTTCTCAAACCCTTCAATGAAATTGAAAGAGAACGTTCACTACCAGACTCATTCCATGAAGCCAGTATAACCCTCATCCCAAAACCAGGCAGGGACTCATCACGGAAAGAGGACTATAGACGATTTCCCTGATGAACATAGACACAAAAATTCTCAACAAAATTCTGGCCAATCGACTTCAACAGGTCATCAAAAAAATCATACACCACGATCAAACTGGATTCATCCCAGGGTTGCAAAGTTGGTTTAATATACGCAAGTCAATTAATGTAATCCACCACATCAACCGGAGCAAGCTAAAGAACCACATGGTTTTATCTCTGGATGCGGAAAAGCATTCGATTAAAATCCAGCACCCATTTATGCTAAAAGGCCTGGAATAACTGGGATTCCAGGGAACATTCCTGAATATAATCAAGGCAGTTTATGACAAACCAACAGCAAGCATCCTGCTCTTCAACATAGTACATATAGTACTAGAATTCCTAGCCAGAGCAATTAGGCAAGAAGAAAATATAAAGGGGATCCAAATAGGAAAAGATGAAGTTAAACTTTCTCTCTTCACAGATGACATGACTCAATACCTAAAGAACCCCACAAACTACCCGCAAGCTACTAGAGCTGATCCACAACTTTGGCAAAGTTGCAGGATATAAAATAAACTCTCAAAAATCAACAGCCTTTCTTTATGCTAACGACCCAAAGACCGAGGCTGAAATCAGGAAAGCAACTCCTTTTGCAATAGCCCCCCAAAACATAAAATACCTTGGAATAACCTTAACCAAAGAAGTGAGAGACCTCTTTGATGAGAATTTTAGAAGCTTGAAAAAAGAAATTAAGTCAGAATTAAGGAAATGGAAAAACCTCCCATGCTCCTGGATTGGGAGGATTAATATAATCAAAATGGCAATACTGCCAAAGGCTATCTACAAATTCAATGCAATACCCATTAATGTCTCAACACCATTTTTTAATGAATAGAGGAAGCAATTCAGAAATTCATATGGAACAATAAAAGACCTAGAATAGCAAAAAAAAAAAAAAAAATCCTAAGCAGAACGAACAGTGCTGGAGGAATTACAATACCCAACTTCAAGCTGTATTATAAAGCTATAGTAATAAAAACAGCTTGGTATTGGCACCGGAACAGGCCTGAAGGCCAATGGAACAGAACTGAAGACCCACAAATGAACCCACAGAACTACGCCTACTTAATCTTTGATAAAGGAACTAAAACAATAGTTTGGAAGAAAGATAGCCTCTTTAACAAATGGTGCTGGCAAAACTGGTTCAACACATACAACAAACTAATACTAGATCCTTATATATGACCCTGCACCAAAATCAATTCCAAATGGATTAAATACCTAGAAATCAAAACAGACACCCTGAAAACACTAAAGGAAGGAGTAGGAGAAACACTTGGGCCCTTGGCACAGGAGGGAACTTCCTTAACAAAGACCCAGAAAGGCTACAAATCAAAGGAAGTTGGACAAATGGGACTGCATCAAACTGCAGAGCTTCTGCATGGCAAAGGACATAGCTCGCAAGATAAACAGAAAGCCCACAGACTGGGAGAAAATCTTTATCGGCCATTCAACGGATAAAGGCCTCATATCTAAAATATATGCAGAACTAAAAAAATTACCTTCCTCCAAAACAAAACCGCAAAGGACCAATAGCCCCCTCATCAAGTGGTCTAAACACTTACAAAGACTTCTCTGATGAGGAAATGAGAATGGCCAAGAGACATATGAAAAAGTGCTCTACATCACTGGCCATAAAAGAAATGCAAATCAAAACAACATTGAAATTCCATTTCACCCCAGTAAGAATGTCATATATCAAGAAAACTAACAATAACAATTTTTGGAGGGGATGTGGCCAAAAGGGAACCCTACTTCATTGTTGGTGGAAATATAAACTGGTTCAGCCACTCTGGCAAGCAGTATGGAGATTCCACAGAAGGCTAAATATAGATCTCCCCTATGACCCAGCAACCCCACTTTGGGTATCTATTCAAAATCTACAGACAAAATCACAGTACAGCCACCAGCACAACAATGTTCATTGCAGCGCAATTTGTTATAGCTAGAATCTGGAACCAACCCAGATGCCCCTCAGTAGATGAATGGATCAGGAAAATGTGGTACATATTCACAATGGAATTTTATGCCTCTATCAGAAAGAATGACATTGCCCCATTTGTAAGGAAATGGAAGGACTTGGAAAAAATTACATTAAGTGAAGTGAGCCAGACCCAAAGAAACATGGACTCTATGGTCTCCCTTATTGAGAATAATTAGCACAGGTTTAGGCAAGTCACAGCAGAGGATCACAAGAGCCCAATAGCTATACCCTTATGAACACATAAGATGATGCTAAGTGAAATGAACTCCATGTTATGGAAACGATTGTTATATCACAGTTGTAAATACTTTCAACGTCCCATGTGTATCTGTAGCTTCAACTATTGATGATGATTTTGTATCAACTTCCTGTGGTTGCATCTACACTATCTCTGTAATCTTATCTGAGTATATTGGAAACCGTCTATACTGGTATTAGAACGAGGAAATTGAAAGGGAATACCAAAATTGAGAGACACAGGGTAAAAAAAGACAAACAACTACAAAAGCATACTTGCAAAACTGTTTGGTGTAAGTGAACTGAACACCTCAAGGGGGAGAAGGGAAAGGAGGGGGAGGGAGGGGGAATGAGGGACAAGGTAACAAACAGTACAAGAAATATATCCAATGCCTAAGGTATGAAACTGTAACCTCTCTGTACATCAGTTTGTTAATAAAAATTTGAAAAAAAAAAAAAAAAGAAGAGAAGACTTGTAGAAGTAACATTAAAATGGGTTGAGCTAGATAGGTAAAGAGAAAAGAATGGACTTGGCCAGAGAAATACCATATGTGAAAACTTTTTAATTAGAAACTCAATGAAATTCTGTTGGCAAGTGCTCATCAGATAAAAGGGATTACATCAAGAAAGTAAAGTAAGGAGATAAGCAAGGAGCACATCATTATGTTGACTTTTTTGCCTTATTATCTTTTGTGTGTGTGTGTGTGTGTGTGTGTGTGTGCGTGGCTAGTCCTGGGGCTTGGACTCAGGGCCTGAGCACTGTCCCTGGCTTCCTTTTTGCTCAAGGCTAGCACTCTACCACTTGAGCCACAGCGCCACTTCTGGCCATTTTCTATATATGTGGTGCTGGGGAATCAAACCCAGGGTTTCATGTATACGAGGCAAGCGCTCTTGCCACTAGGCCATATTCCCAGCCCCTTGCCTTATTATCTTTAAGTACTTGTACAAAGGAGTTGCTGTTTGTGATGAATTTTTATCAATGTCATCTCTTTCCTCAGACTTTTTCTCAAATGGAGTGACTGCTTGTTGAAACATATTTAGCTGGAACTAACTTATATTTTAGAAGGGAAGGAAGGCTACTAATTTGGAGAATGCATCAAAGAAGAAGAAGCCACAAATCAAAAGACCAATTTGAAAACTGATGTATTATTCTGAAATGGACAATACTGTCACCCATACCCTAATGGGATTAGAAATAGGAAGATTCAGCAGATAAATTGATTCCCAGATAGTGAATTCCATACTTGCAGTTTTGCCTCCTAATATTTTTGTAACCCAAATCAATGCTTAACTGTTGTCCTTTTACACTCAAGTGGTGAAATGCACAGAGCAGCAATCATTTTAATTTTCCCAGTGTTGTATATGTTCCTAGTAGAAGTCAGACAGCTCTTTGCCTTCTCATTGCAGCTCTCCTATAGTCCCCTCTCCATGATCTATTTAGTGTCATAATTTTCCCTCTTTTTTTCACTCTATTGTGATTTTGCTATTTAAAGTTGCAATGGGCATATTTGCTTAAGTAGTGTCTAATGTTTCTAAGTGCAAGAGGGTTGTAAACACCTTATGAAGCAAATATCTGTGTTTTTGTGTATTTCTGTTAATGGTGATTTCAATGCATTGAATCAATAATTATATCAAATAAGTTCTGCTTAACCAGAAAAATGATTTATTTTGATCAGCTAATGAAAACGTGATTGGGAAATCATAGGAACTGATTCCGGTATTTCTTCTAAGTTTGGGAATTTAGTATTCACTAAAGCAGTACTTCCAGTAAGTCTGTATCAGCTGCAAATAAGAGTCTAAGTAGCAGAATGTACAAGAATTGATGACAGTTTAAATATAGGTATGGAGACAAAAATAATAATTTCAGGATTTCCATCTTGAGCAAATTAGTACATCGGGAATGATTTTATGTTTTCCTCAATGCCTTCAACTTTTAAATACTTGTATTGCATTTTTTTGTATTCACTCAGACTCTACTCAATTCTACAATTTTTTTCTTTCTCTGCTGATTATGAAAGTTTAGGATAACTTAACACAGTATACACTTTTTTTCAGAGTGATTATTTTATTTTTTCAATTTTCAATTTAATTGTAAATGTCATGTACAGAGGGGTTACAGTTACATAAGTAAGGTAATGAGTACATTTCTTGTTGGACAGTGTTACTGCCTTTCCTCATTTTTCTCCCACTTCCTTCCTCCCTCCTACTCCCTTCCCCCCAAGTTGGAAAATTTATATCCAACATAGTGTCCTGTGAGTATTTTTGTTTATAGAGTAATGGAGTTATTTATTAAAATCTAATTAGTAATTGAACAATCACATTTCAAGAAGCAGATGGAAAGTATAACAATAACAAAAAACAGATACATTTTTATATTTATAATCATGTTGTAATGAAAATAGCACTTTAGTGACCTTCATGCAACTATTCATTTCTTTTTTTAATTAAAATATTTTTATTTTATTTATTATTTATTTTAGCTTTATTTTTAATTTAAAGTAACAGTAGACTTACCAAAAAGATATACAAATATTACAAGGAATTCTGTATTCCAAGTAATAACATTTTGCCACATTTGCTTAGCATTATTTTTTCGCTGAAACATTTTGAAGTCTTTAATTTACATCTGTGATGTCTCAGCCTCTAAAATCTACAACATGTATTTCCTACAAATATGTACATTTTCTTACGAAACCAAAAGCTATTATAAACTGGAAATCCATTTATAGTTATTAAAATTATATTTTATTATATCTAATGACTATTCTAGGTTATTTTTTAAAGTTGCAAAAAGTTGTATATCCTTCACACCAGCTGTTTGTGTTTCACATAATAATACAAGAATTGTAGTTAGTATAAAAAAATAGAAAACTAACACAAAAATATTGTTCATCGACCTTATTTAATTTTTGCCAATTTTAAACTAATGTCCATTCCTAAAGAGAAAATGTTCAGAACTTTATTATTATAAGTCCTACTGCTCTCATTTTGATCTACAATGTCTCACTGTATTTAAATGTCAAGTCTTTTTTAATCATTCTCAATCTGGGATAATTTTTCAGTCTTGGTTTTATTCCATGAGAAATAGTAAATTTCTTCTCCCTATAATCCTAACATTTACATCACATTTGTTAGACGAAGTTTTGGTTTAAGAACTTTTCTATCTGCTTTACTTCCATTGGCAAGTATTCATAGACTTTTCATTGTATCGCTAAAATCCATTAATCTTATTAGTTATTTTGATGCCACATTTTCTGAGATTTGGCCAATGAGGGCACTTCAGACTGCTTTACAGTTATATCGAACATGATGATTGATTAAAAATAAGGTAAGGTTGTTTTGCAGTATTAGTAATGTTAAATTAGAAGCAATATTCTTTATCATGATGATATTCTTCATTAGTTAATGTCTTAAAATATTTAAAACATTTAAATAATCATTTACAGTTCTAAGAAACAGATTGCTTGAATCTCAGTTCTAGCATCCTGTCTTCATCCTATTATCTTAAGATTATTTTGTCCTGTATACCATGCTTATTATTAAGAACATGATTTGTTTTCTCAGTTTGGAGGATCATTGTCAAGGCAATGACTTTGCCACTGAATTATATCACTATTACACATTACATCACTATGATATAATACAGCTGTTTTACTATAACACTGCTTGGGTAACTATTCATTGGTTCTTCTCTTCAATTTTGAGACATATGATTTCTTATATAATTAGCATTTGTTTGTATTGTTTTTTGTCTGTTGTTAATTCTTTGTTAAGAATTTATGGTTCTTAGTAAAAGTAAGAGCAATTTCTTTAAAGAAAAATCAAAATTAGCCAGGCACTGGTGGCTCACGCCTGTTATCCTAGCCACTCCAGAGGCTGAGATCTAAGGATATAGCTTGAAGCTAGCCCAAGTAGTAAAGTCAATTAGCTTTCTATCTCCACCAAAGAGCTGAAGTGGAGCTGTGGATCAAAGTGATACAGTGCTAGCCTTGAGCATCAAAGCTCAGGAACATTACCCAGGCCCTTATTTCAGTCCCCAGCGTGCACGTGCGTGTGCACATACACACATACACACACCAAAAAATGTTTTTTTACTCATTGCCTAGAATCCTGTTTGTCATAGTTAATATGTAGTAATTATCTGTTGAATTAATAAATCATTAATAATTGATAAATAATAAATGATAGTCACTTCCATATTTCTTTTTGTTAGTGTTCTGTTTAATTACTTGGTTTTTTTGTGCTGGTTATTATTGTGTTTTTTTTTTAAATTTTTATTGTAAAGGTAATCTACACAGGGACTACAGTTATGTAAATCAGGTAATGGGTACATTTCTTTTTGAACAGGGTCACCTCTTCCTTCATTTTCTCCCAGTTTTCCTTCTTGACCTCCCTACTCCACAAGTTGTATAGTTCATTTTCAACATAGTGCCTAGTGAGTAATCACCACTGCATTTGTTCACCTTTTGTGTCACCATTTCTGAGCTCTTCTTTACTCTCCCCATAACAGATAAAATTACATATAAGATAAAAGGTACAGAAATCAAAAACAGTGAGAAGGGAGGAAAAAAACTGAAATAATAACAGAAGGCAAAATAACAAAATTATATTTCTTTTATATTCCATTATTTAGATGTTTTTCACTTAGTCTGGGCCACTTTTACCTTTAACATTTCACTACCTGAATATTTGTAGTTATCCAATAATTTCTAAATTGTCATCTGTGCTAAAATATATGGGTTTAAATGATCAAAATTTTATGTATAAAAATAAGGTTGAGCTGAGCACTGGTGGCTCATGCCTGTAATCTTAGCATCTTAGGAAGCTGAGACTTGATGGTCAAATTTTGAAGCTAGCTCAAGTAGAAAAGTCTGTGAGACTCTCAATTCCAATTAACTACCAAAAATGACAAGTAGAGCTCTGGCTCAAGTGGTAGAGTACTAACCTTGAGCAAAAAAGTTCAGGGACAGGACCTAGGTCCTGAATTCAAGTCCCAGTAACTGCATAAAAAAATACTGTATCTTATCTGGGTACATTGGAAATTATATATACTGGTATTAGAACTAGGAAAGTGAAAGGGAATACCAAAATTGAGAGACACAGGATAAAAAGACAAATGACTACAAAAGCAATACTTGCAAAACTGTTTGGTATAAACCAACTGAACAACTCATGGGGGGAGAAGGAAAGGGAGAGGGGGGATGGGGAAGGGGGAATGAGGGAGGAGGTAACAAACAGTACAAGAAATGTATCCAATGCCTAACGTATGAAACTGTAACCTCTCTGTACATCACTTTGACAATAAATAAGAAAAAAAATAAATAAGGTTGAATTATTTCAGGTGCTTTGTTTGCAAATTCTTTAATGTGTTAATTCTATACTGTGAATCTCTTGGAGATGGGAAAATATCTAGTATTTTAAAAATGGATTTAATGATAGTATTTTTTTTTCTGTTTCTAAGAAGCTATTATACCATGGAGCACACTTTAGTAGATGCTTTGAGAAAGGTTTTGATTTTCTTTAAGCTGATTCCTTTGTTTTTTTTTCCTTTCTTCCTCCCTTCCTTCCTTTCCTTGTTATTTTTTTCTTTTTCTTTTTTGTCTCTTTGATCCACACAAAATGAATTTTCTTTCTTACTAATGTGGACAGCTTCCATGTCAGCTAAATATGACATGTTACAGGAAGTTCATTGGTTTCTCACAAATCTGAGCCCATGAATCAGAAATAGCTTTAGGGGGATTACTCATCTAAACATTTGCCACACATTTAGCAGGCAAATTTAGCACTGTTTTTCTAAAACATTTAAATTCTTTGGGAGCCATTATGTACACCTTCGTAGGAGATGTTTCACAATCTACAAAAAAAAGTAGTAGAAATTTCAGACATTCAAAGAATGTTGAGTCAGTCTTTTAATGACAAAATTATACAGAGTAAGAAAAATGTTTGTAGAAATAGAACCAAGAGGAATCTATATAAATAGTAATGTGAAGAAGAGGAAATTCCTTTTTAGCTTGTAATATCAAATTTTTTGCATGTCGTACGCATTACTTAGCCGTTTCTAAACACATTTCCATTTACGTCATTTGTAAAAACTTCCTAGGCTCATATTCTGGAAAACTGACAGAGTTGTAATGAACAGATGCAGATTCCATAATTGTAATTGGCTTGTAGTCTAAAGTAGTTTTCTGGCTCATGCATCATTAATGACTTCTAGTCTTCTCCCTTTTTACTTTAGAAATTTACAAGAGTTTTTTCAGAGAGAAACATTTTGCTCATTGACTTTTGTAAAATCAGGACTTATTACATTATGATGTGTAAGTGCAGCATACAGCTCAATTTAAACCTAGAATGTTAAAAATGCTTTTTTATATTCCTATGCAATTTCCTTGCATTTCCCAGAAAAGTACATGGGTTTTTAAATGGAGCATCACTTCTTTGTTCCGTGTTTTTCTATTTTTTAAAATAACTTTTGTCTCAAAATTATAAATTACACAAATTTCACAATTACAATAACTTCACAAATTCAAGACTATCTTTAAAATCCATAATAAACAGTGACAGGACACCAAATTCTAATAAAAGACATATTTTCATATTACTTATTTTCTTTCCATAAGATTTTCTAACAGGATTTAACTGTCTCATAATAAAGTAGGTCTAACTCAGATATAAACCTGAAAAATTCTGAACAACTCTGAATAGCTTCTGAACAACTCCTATGACAATTTCTAAGTATTGTTTAATTTTATTATATAGAGAACAAAATACTTCTTAATGAAAGATTGTTTCTTTTTTTAAATTTCTCTTTTGTTTTTCTTTTTTTTTCAAAATTTTATTATCAAACTGATGTACAGAGAGGTTACAGTTTCATACGTTAGGCATTGGATACATTTCTTATACTGTTTGTTACCTTAGATTGTTTCTTTAATTTATTTTTTCAAAGTGCCTTTTTCTTTAAAGTACGAAAATATAGAGCAAGAAGTGTAGCCCATTGTTGCTTGTTGTAAGGAAGATTTAATAGCCAGTTATAGACTATTAAAATGAACAGAAATCAGTTAGAGTTCGGATATATATTTAAAAGTGTTTGTATAAAAATGAGTCAAGAAATCATAGAAAAGATTGCTTTAATAGAATTGCCATTTTCAAGCTAACATTGATTATGTATGGATAGAAAATTTAAATATCTTCTTTATTTTAAATATTTTATTTAGCCTAAATGGCAACTTAGAATAAAAAACTAAATTAGTTCAAGTAGATAACTTTTCATACAAAATAAGAGTTATATAAATTTAATATAGTTTAACTTCAAATATAGTCTAGGAAACAAAAATGGAATAGCACTTAGTTCAGTGTGATTACAAACAAAACATCTGACTTTAGCAATAAAGTCAAATATCAGAATTTAGTAATAAAATATGATTTGTTGCTACTTACAGCAAATTAAAAAAATATACGTAGTTTTCTCTGAGTTTGAAAATGCCTTTTACATATTCTCAATAAAGAGAAAAATCTTCATGTTGCAGATATCTGTTGAACAAATCTTAATAGGAATTTCAGTGAATTATTTGTTCTTCAATTTCTAATTTGCTAATTAAAAAGTGAATATACAGGGTAAGTAGGCATGCTGCATGAATTTTGTAGTGTATAGTAAACTAATACACGGGTGACTTTGGGTCTAGTAAATCACATGTATGAAGATCATCTGTCACCTCTAGCAATCTTGATACATGTTTACACAGAAAGACAAGAGCTTGTATGTGTGCTTTGCTTGTTTTTTCAGAAAATTAACAAGAAGCCAGTTGCTGGTGGCTCACACCTGTAATCCTAGCTACTCAGGAGGCTGAGATCTGAGGATTGCTGTTCAAAGCCATCCCAAGCAGCAAAGTCCATGAAACCCTTCAACTAACCACCAGAAAACTAGAAATAGTGCTATGGCTCAAGGTTGTAGCGTGCTAGCCTTGAGCAAAAGGAGCTTACAGAAAGTGCCCAGGCCCTGAGTTCAAACCCTGTGAAAAAAAAGAAAAAGAAAGGGGGTGGGGTGGGGAAAGGAGGGAGGGAGGGAAGGGAAAGAAGGGAGCAGAGAGAGAAAGAGAGAGGGGGGGAGGAAGGAAGGAAGAAAGGAAGGAAGGAAGGAAGGAACAAACGAACGAACGAACGAATGAACGGAGAAAACAAGAAAAATTAAAAATCATTTCAAATATTTTATATTTAAAGAGGAGAGAGATAAAATAAGAATTGGAATTTCCAGCATGTATTATTCCGATGATACTTTTGTGCAAGTTGTAGACATATTGGACACACAGACACATGATAACCATGGTTTGTTCTGTCTTTTTGTTAGACTGGTAAGACAGTGCTGGCTTTTCATGCTGTGATGTGCACACAATTGTGTTACAGTTTGATTAAAAATCCTAGTTCTGTAAAATTCTGCAATTGTACCAAACTCCAAGCTCATGAATATAAGGATCAGAAAATGTTTTTCCTGCAGGGTCCCATCATATTATTTTAGGTATTGCAAGCCAAGAATAAAAATTGAGGATTTTGTGTACTTACCTAAAAAGGGAAAAATATCCAAAAATTTTATTTATGAAGCTCAGTTAAGAAAGAATCTTTTTTTTTTTTTTTTTTTTTTGCCAGTCCTAGCGCTTGAACATTGTCCCTGGCTTCTTTTTGCTCAAGGCTAGCACTCTGCCACTTGAGCCACAGCACCACTTCTGGCTTTTTCTGTTTATGTGGTGCTAAGGAATCGAACCTAGGGCTTCATGCATGCATGCACTCTACCCCTAAACCATATTCCCAGTCCAAGAATCATTTTTTGTAGTGCATCAATATAGAAAAAAGTACTACTTAACCATAAAAATGGCTAAATAATATATGCAATAGCAAACAAACAATAGCATTCAATACCATGCTGAATAAAAGAGGACTTATAGAAAGGCCATATACTATGTGATTCCAATTATTTGGAGTTCTAGAAAATACAAAGTAACAAAAAGCTGATTGTGTTTACCTGAGACCAAGAGTAATGAATGACAAAGGTATCTGAAGGGAAACTATGTATCCTGGAGATGTTCTGTATCTTGTTTATTAGTAATGGCTATGTAGTTTTTCATTTTTAATGTACTGAGTTTGGGGCTTGGTGGTCAGCCTACATGTTGTGGATTCCAAACATCCCCATAGAAAAGTCGAAGTGGCTTGGAACTGGGGAACTGTTGCCAAAGGCCAACATGGACCTACACCATCTGTTAAGAGCTAGGTGAGTGCACTATCTTAGAAGCAAATCCCCAGTCTCAGTTAAACTTTAGAGACTCTTTTTTTTTTTTTTTTTTTGCCAGTTCTGGGGCTTTTGGACTCAGGGCCTGAGCACTGTCCCTGGCTTCTTTTTGCTCAAAGTTAGCACTCTGCCACTTGAACCACAGCGCCACTTCTGGCCATTTTCTGTATATGTGGTGCTGGGGAATTGAACCCAGGGCTTCATGTATGGGAGGCAAGCACTCTTGCCACTAGGCCACATCCCCAGCCCTCAGTTAAACTTTAGAATGCTCTAGATCCTGGCTGATAGATTAGCTCAAGTGGAAGAGCGCTTCCTTTCAAAAGGGCAAGGTAGTTATTTTGTTAGGCTTTGACTTAATTTTTCTAAAATACTATATTATTTAAGCGATCCATTGAGTCTATTATATTTCAGTTAATTCATTTGTAACCCCTTGCTTACCACCTGATGTGTTTATATTTATAGATTTATAAGCACATTCTAGCTACCACAAATGAGGGAAAGAATACAGTTTCTGTTTCTCTGTGTCTGGCTTTCTTTACTTAATTTAATTTTTCCAAGTCTTCTCATTTTCTTGTGAATGATATAATGTCATTCTTGCTAATGGATGAGTAGAGTTCCATTGTGTCTATATATCACATTTTCTTGATTCATTCGTCCACTGAGGAGCATGTTGCTATCAGTATGGTTGTGCTGGTGGCTTCATTGCATTCTTGTTTGTGCTCTATCAGATAAATGCCCAGGAATGGAATTGCTGAGTAATAGGGTAGTTCTATACTTAGTTTTTTGAGGACCCTGTAACTGTTTTCCAGACTGAACAAGCTTATATTCCTACCAACAGTGTAAGTGACCACAGAATAAATATCATGAAAGCGATACTTGCAAGAGGGCAGTGGGCCCAAGGGGAGATGGGGAGATGAAAGGGAGAAAGGAAAAGAATGCAGTCAAGAACTCATGGCATATACCACAAAATTAAGAAAAATAAGGGAAGGACTAGTGGGTCAAAGATGGATAAAAATGTTGAAGGGATGATGCCAATCAAGATGCATTGTATACATAAATTGCTTTGTTAAATAGCAAAAATAATTCAATATATATCCTGAAAAGTTAAGGAAAGCGAGGGAAGGGGTGGGTCCAGAGGGGTGAGTGGGAATGTTGAAAGGAGCGACATTCTGTATTCATAAACCTCTTTGGTAAATGGCAACTCCTTTGAACAACCACTTACAGATAAGAAAATATTCAAAAAAGAAAAGAATGTGCAAGACCCTGAGTTCAACAAAAGCACGCAACGTTAGGTGAGATAAGCCACTCCCAAATTCCTGTTCATAAAATTGATTATAATTGTTTTGCTGTTTTAAAACTCCACAAACCTCTTACTTTAAATAAGCCTACTTTAGTTAGGATTATTTTTAAAATCTTGATTGACTGTCATCAGCTAGCATTTTGAAACTGTATCCAAACATTTTTTTTAAGTTCTCCAAAAAAACCTTTACACTGTAGATCAGGAAGCTAATAATTTGTAACTTTTGCATTAGGAAACTTTTTATTCTGAAGTTATACCCAACCAGTATTTATTTTGCTGTAATTATTAAGAAGATGTCTAAACAAATTTCTCCAATAGATAAATGGGGTATTCAGAACATACCTAACTTGCTGAACATCCTAGCTTAGGAACATACTATATTGTAGAGTATCAGTGTTTGCCCTCATGTCAGTGTGGTAACCAGAGGCTTTCTCTCAGCATTACAAGAATATCATACTGCATATTTCTAGACCAGGAAAACTTCAAAATGTGACTCCTATCACGTATGTATCGCTTTTACACCATGTTAGAAAATAGAAAAATTGTCAGTCAAACAACCCTCATTAAGTATGCTGTTATTTAAAACAAAGGGATAGTAATAGGTAATGAATATGTGTAAAATATATTTTAAATTCTAGTCTTCTATAATGCTATTAGCCTAAGCCTAGTGTAGCTTTTTGATATTTGGATCAAGATTCAAATTTCAGCTTTGTTATTTTTCAACTATAGTCTAGTTATTCAAATGTTCAAGGCTTCAGTTTTTTAGGGAAATAATAAAACCTATCTTATAAAAATTATGCTTAATTAATGAACAAATATAACATAAATGCCAAAGCTAGCAAACCAACTTTGCATTGCCATTTGAGCTACATTTGTGTTTGAACATATATGAAAAACTAGGAACACTACAAAAATCAGTTTTTCCATAAATCCCATTCTTTCATCTGCATATGGTACAATGGAGGTAGCCTCTTAATTTGGCTTGATATATTGCTAATTACTGTGTGTTTTGTACCTTACTGGCCTTCCTTCCTTCCTTCCTCCCTCCCTCCCTCCCTCCCTCCCTCCCTCCCTCCCTCCCTCCCTTCCTTCCTTCCTTCCTTCTTCCTTCCTTCCTTTTTTGCCAGTCCTGGGCTTGGACTCAGGGCCGAGCACTGTCCCTGGCTTCCTTTTTTGCTCAAGGCCAGCACTGTGCCACTTGATCCACAGCGCCACTTCTGGCCGTTTTCTATATATGTGGTGCTGGGGAATCAAACCCAGGGCTTCATGTATACAAGGTAAGCACTCTTGCTACTAGGCCAAATTTCCAGCCCCCTCTCAATGGTTTTCAAACATGGATTATTAGGTACTCAAACATTTTGGGGGGTTGATCATGGGATTTGAACTCAGGGCCTAGGCGCTATCCCTGAACTTTATCCTTCAAGGCTAGCACTATTCTACTTTGAGCCACAGCTTTACTTCTGGCTTCCTGGTAGTTAATTGGAGGTAAGAGTCTCATTGATAACCCCTCTGTACTTCACTTTGACTATTAAAAAAAAGGGGGGGGAGGAAAGAGTCTCATGGGCTTTCCTACTGAGGTTGGCTTTGAACTGCAATCCTCAGTATATAATTTTAGTCTATTTTACTATTCTTAAGACATTTGTACCTAGTATAATGTTACTTAGTAGCAATATTTATTAAAATATTTAAGGGGCTGGGAATATGGCCTAGTGGCAAGAGTGCTTGCCTTATATACATGAAGCCCTGGGTTCAATTCCCCAGCACCACATATATAGAAAATGGCCAGAAGTGGCGCTGTGGCTCAAGTGGCAGAGTGCTAGCCTTGAGCAAAAAGAAACCAGGGGCAGTGCTCAGGCCCTGAGTCCAAGCCCCAGGACTGGCAAAAATAAATAAATAAATAAATAAAAATAAAAAATAAAAAAATAAAATATTTAGTGAAGAGACAATATAATACTCTGATAACAGACAGATAAGAGTTGCATTCCTATATTAGCCATATGATCTTGGACTATTTGTGCAATAATAAAGCCTACATTTCTTGTCAGTTAGAAAGCATGACAATAATTTACTATTTATCTGAAACATATTAAACATTCAAAACTATTTTCTATAAATCAGTATTGACATCATTGGCATTTATAGATATAACTATCTATGGTTTCAAATAGCTATCTCTTGTTGATATCCTTTTTACTAAGGTTTCACATGGCATGTTGAAAATAATTACAACAATGATATAACACATGGTTCCATAACGTTCATTTCACTTAGCATCATCTTATTATATGTTCATAGGGGCATAGCTATTGGACTATCATGATCTTCTGCTATGACTAGCCTAAACATGTACTAATTATTCCCTGTGAGGAAAACCATAGCATCCATGTTTCTTTGGGTCTGGCACACTTCACTTAGCATAATTTTTTCCAAATCCTTCCATTTCCTAATGAAATATCTTTTATGTCATACAAAGGTTTAAAATTTGCATGAAAAGAAGTTATCTTCCATACTTTGTTGACGGTGGACTAACAATAACACTACTTGTTATTGAAAAAGCATATCAACATAATTTTTGGCTAATAAGTTTATAAAATTACTGTTGCTGGGTTATGCCAGCTTGACTTGGATGAGTGAGGTCTGAATTATGAAATATTTAGCATTTATAACCCTCAACTTTACCATGGACCATCAAATGGCATCCTCAAGAAGTAAATAATTCAGTTATTAAAAATAATTTTGGGGCTGGGAATGTGGCTCAGTGGTAGAGTGCTTGCCTAGCATTCATGAAGCCCTGGGTTCAATTCTTCAGTCCCACATAAACAGAAAAAGCCAGAAGTGGCGCTGTGGCTCAAGTGGAGCACTGAGAGGTTCAGGGACAGTGCCCAGGCCCTGAGTTCAAACCCTCAGACTGGAAAATAATCATAATAATTTTTACTAAGTCATTTGATCTGGAAAATAAATTTCATATCATCTCTAATCATCTCTGCTGCAGGTTAGGGAATACAAGACTTATAACATCTTTACTTCTTTTTCATTTAATTTTGTTACTATGTGTTTTTTGGACAGAAAGAATTTTGTTATTACAGTAATGTACCTTCCTTCAAACATTTCGATAATATACAGACCAAAACCAAAATTACCTATAGTTCGGTTTCCAAGCAATATCCACTATTAATATTTTAGCCTCTACTTCTATTGGCTCTATTTGTTTTTTAATATTCACTCTCAATTTTTGTCTTTCAGTATTGTCATGGCATCATTGTCTCCTCTTTAATCCTTTTGTTATCACTGTACATTGAAAGCCTAATTTAATAGAAAGTAGATGTGTGAGTTAATTCAACAGCTCTTACCTACAATGCATAAAAGTCTCTTTAGTATTTTCTGAAAGCAAAGGTAGATAACAAAAATATTCCAATTCTGCAAAACAATTATTTAGAACTGAAGGCACTTGAGAAACAGTAAATGAAAATATATGTCCTAAAATTTCCAATGAGAAAGATGCTCTTCCCAAACAAGAAGCAGAAGAACATTCTGAAAGTTGACATTAGTCAATGCCAAGCTGGATCTATACAAGTAAACCTACTTAAAGTTTATTCTCTTATTGTATGCTCCCATGTAATTCCTAGTTGCACTCAAAATTCATTGCCTCTAGTCCAAGTGCTTTTGTCTTATCACATCTCCACAGTATATCACTCTTTGGTTTAAAGGGTGTGTAATTCACGCAGCTGGGAAATGTAGAAGTTGGTAGATTTATATATGCATATGACCTACAAAAATAAAATTTAAAACCAATTAAGCAAATTTATAATGAACACAGAATTTTATGTAGTAATAGTCTCCCACAAAACCACCCTCAAACCCAGGACTGGATGGACATACTGCTGAAATCTTCAGACCTTTAAGGAAGAACTAACATGACTGTTGCTAAGCTACTTTATAAAATAGAAAGTGATGGACTGCTACCAAACTCATTCTGTGAAGCCATGTTGCTCTGAAACCAAAGCTAGATAAGAATGTAATTTAAGGAAATTATAGACCAATTTCCTTGAAGAACAGGGATGTGAAATTTCTCAACATTACACTTGTAAGCCAAGTTCAACAACACATTAAAAAGATTATACACTAAAATTGATATGGTTTTATTCCAGGGATGCAAAGATAGTATAACACATGCAAGTGAAGTACAGAACACTAGGACTGAAAAAATGCATCACATAATCATTTCAATGGACGTAGAAGACAGCACTGAGAAAATTCAACAGCCTTTTACGATTAGAAAAAACAAACCTGTAGAATCTAGGGATAGAAGAAATGTACTATAGGCTGTATAATACTAAATACGGAAAAATTGAAATCATTTCCTCTGAAACATCAGAAAGAAGACAGGTGTGCCTAGCCTAACTTAATGTTTAAATTTATAGCTAAAGCAGTGGGAAGAAAGAAAGAACTTATTTGCAGATTATGTGGTCCTATCGTTAAAATTCACTAAAGTGTCCACCCAAAAAAAACCCCAAAAAAACCCCTTAGATCTGAGACATGCTTTTCAACAAAGCAGTAGAATACAAAATAAAATACAAGAATCAGTAACTTTTCTATCTGCCAATAATGGATAGTCAGAAATAAATTAGGAATCCAGTACCCTTCATGCTATCCTCAAAAATAATACTTACATGTTTATTAATTATTACTGATGAGGGAAATCATAGAGTCTATGGAAAACCAGAACCACAGAGTCTCCCTCATTGGTAATGATTAATACATGACTAGGATAGTCCTAGCAGAAGATGACAATAGCTTAATAGCTATGTACATATGAACACATAAGATGATGCTAAGTGAAATGAACTCCAAGTTATGGAAATAAGTGGTTTATTCTTACCATTGTTATTTTCAACATACCATTTGAAATTGTGCCATTTTCTTGTCTTTCTTCCCCAGGGTTTTATCCCTGATGTCACTGTTACTGATTTTGGTACCCTGGTTATTGTTTATACATTTATTGGAACTAGGGAAGGGAAAGGGAACATCAAAGGATAAAAGACAAACCAATGCAACAGCAATACTTACAAAACTATATGCTGTAAACCAACTGTACAACTCATGGAGGCAGGGGGAGGGAAATGAGAAGGGGGAGGGAAATGCGAAGGGGGAAAGGTAGGATAAAAATGAGGGAGGAGGTAACAAGTTGGATAAGAAATGTACTCACTGCCTTATGTATGAAATTGTAACCCCTCTGTACATCACTTTGACAATAAATTATTTAAAAAGAAAATAATAATACCTAGGAATGAATTAAGGAGATGAGAGACTTCTACAATGAAAAGTCAAAATGCCAAAGAAACTGATGATGCAAAGGCCCTTCATACTCAGAGGTTGACAGAATTAATACTGTAAAAATAATGTATTACCAACAACAAACTATAAATTCAGCATGCGAGCCCTCACCAAGTTCCAAGGTCATCTTTACAGGAATAGAAAAATCAATCTTGAAATTTATATGGAAGCATGAAGACTCCACATTTATATGGAAACATGAAAGACTCCAAAAAGAACAATGCCGATATCATAAAATTATACTAGCTTTGTGTCTCAACCATAAGTTTCTGTGTAAAATTTGTGCTTTTCCTGATTTCTATGATGTATTAGCTCTTGTAGTAAAACATTTTCATATTTGATAACAGCTATGAAAAATACTTTTGAATAAGAAACAGTTGATGAATGTAATACATTAAAATTAAGAATACTTAACCTTGAATGCTAGCTCTTCTTACTCATAATACTAACTACTCTGGAGATTAAGATTGAGAGAACTGTTATTTTAGGCTGGCCTAGGCAAAAAGTTTACAAGGACCCATCTTAACCAACAAAAAGAAGGGTACAGTGATGTCTGCCTGTCATCTTGCCTTGTGGAGAACATAAATAAGAGTCCAAGTTGGCCTAGGTAAAAAATAGTGGTCTATTCAAAGTATAACAAAAGAAAAAAGACCTGGTATGAAGCTAAAATGATTCTGTTTCTGAGACACATAACACTTAGTTCAAACCCTAATACTATGAAAAATAAAGATCACTTGTGAGCACATTATGTATAAAAAGAAGAAATGAAGCACCAGTGTAAAAAGATATTTGAAACATATAGCCGGTAAAGAATTAATGTCTATAATATGTAAAGAAGTTGTACTCATCAGTTAAAGATAATTCCATAAGAAAATGAGAAAGAAATGAAAACTTTCTCTTGGTGGTCAGTCTAAAGATTCTAAAAGATAGTCAATTTATTGATAATCTAAGAAGTATAAATTAAAACACCAAATAGCTACTGCTATGCTAGATAGCAGATTCTTTTAGCATCTGCCAAGTTGGTTTACATTTAAAAATCTGAGAATATCAACTACTGACAAGACTAGAAAATTATTAGAGCACTTGTATACTACAGATGAAAGTATAAATTGGTAAAAATGCATTACAATAGAATTCAACATTATAAGAAATATAATATAAACTTACATGTAGGTGTGGGAGTGCTTGCCTTCCTTGCATGGAGCCCTGAGTTCAATTCCTCAGCACCACATAAACAAAACCATGAGTGGCACTGTGGCTCAAGAGGTAGAGTATTAGCCTTGAGCAGCAAGTAGCCACGGACAGTGCTCAGGCCCTTGAGTCCTAAGCCCCAAGACTGGCCAAAAAAACAAACAAATCTTACATGTATTTGTTTATTTACATGTATGTATTTTCATATAATTTGGCATGTGTATATTACATAAATATAAACACTACAAGAAGAAATAGGAGAAACACTTGGCACTGGATGAAACTTCCTTAGTAAAGGCCCAGAAATGTAACAAATCAAAGAAAGGTTGGACAAATGGGACTGCATCAAACTGCAGAACTTCTGCAGGGCAAAGGACATAGCTTGCAAGATAAACAAAAAGCCCACAGACTGGGAGAAGATCTTTACCAGACATACAATGGACAAAGGCCCCATATCTAAAATATACGCAGAACTCAAAAAATTAAATTCCTCCAAAACAAATCCTCAAACAACCAGCGGTGCCCTCAACAAGTGGGCTAAAGACTTAAAAAGAGACTTCTCTGAAGAGGAAATGAGAATGGCCAAGAGACAAATGAAGAAGTGCTCTACATCACTGGCCATAATAGAAGTGCAAATCAAAACAACACTGAGATTTTATCTCACACCAGTAAGAATGTCCATTATCAGGAAAACTAACAATAACGAGTGCTGTAAAGGATGTGGCCAAAAGGGAACACTACTACATTGTTGGTGGGAATGTAAACTTGTTCAACCACTCTGGAAAGCGGTATGCAGGTTCCTCAGAAGGCTAAACATAGAGCTCCCCTATGACCCAGCAGTCCTACTTTTGGGCATCTACCTGAAAGATTACAAGCAAGACCACACTAAAGCCACCAGCACAACAATGTTCATTGCAGCACAATTTGTCATTGCTAAAATTTGGGACCAACCCAGATGCCCCTCAGTAGATGAGTGGATCAGGAAAATGTGGTACATATACACAGTGGAATTTTATGCTTCTATCAGAAAGAATGACTTTGCCCCATTTGTAAGGAAATGAAGCACTTGGAAAAAATTATACTAAGTGAAGTGAGCTAGACTCAAAGAAACATGGACTCTATGGTTTCCCTGGTAGGGAATAATTAGTACAGGTTTAGGTTAGTCACAGCAGAGGATCACAATAGCCCAATAGCTATGCCCCTATGAACACATAAGATGATGCTAAGCGAAATTAACTCTAAGTTATGGAAACAAGTGTTACATTCTTGTTGTAATTATTTTCAACATGCCCATGTGAAACCATACCTTTTTTTGTTGTTTGTTCTGTTTCTCTTGTATTCCCTTTCTGTGGTTGTACCCCCGCTATCACTTATCTCATCTGAGTACCCTGGATACTGTATGTATGTATATTATAACTAGGGAAGGAAAATCTAGAGACAAAGGATAAAAAGACAAATCATAGCAAAAGCAATACTTACAAAACCATTTGGTGTAAACCAACTGTACAACTCCTAAGGGGAGAAGGAAAAGGGGCGGGGGAGGTGGGGGTAATGAGGGAGGGGGTAACAAGTTGAACAAGAAATGTACTCATTGCCTTACATATGAATCTGTATCCCCTCTGTACATCATTTTGACAATAAAGGTGGGGGGAGTAAATAAAAAAGTCTATTTACAACCCCACTTGCAGAACCAGGAAAAAATAGAAGATATATATTTATAGATTTAACAGAGGAATCTAACATGCACAGATGCACATCCACACACATAGACATCACTCTCCTGGCTTTGTGTATCAGATGAGTTGCATAAAATTGTTACAAACATTGGGTAATAGAAATTCCTGCAATATGTCAAATGACTATTAACAATAGAATAGATACTATGAGATATTTATATAATGGATGCATAAATAAACAAATGAAACACATGAATTGTAGATAAATAAAATATGACATAGCTGCATGCAAAACTTGGATGAATCTCAGCAATCATGTGTTGAATAAAATGTAAGTTAAAGATTATTACAATATTACTATATAAATATCAATTTCACAACCCTAAACTCCAAAGATAAGCAATAAAGTGAAATATGTTAAATTGAGAAAAATTATTACATCTAAAAGACAGAAAATAAGAATATCCTTTTTTCATTGGATAGTGACATGTAAATATTTATTTGTTATTACTTGTATATTATTATTATTTTTGCCAGCCATAGGGCTTGAACTCAGGGCCTGAGCACTGTCCCTGGCTTCTTTTTGCTCAAGGCTAGCACTCTACCACTTGAGCCACAGCGCTACTTCTGGCCTTTTCTATATAGGTGGTGCTGAGGAATCAAACCCAGGGCTTTAAATGTCAAGATACCGAGCATTTTCAAAAACTTTTCACATGTGCCTGCGTATCTAGTGTGTTTTTAATTTGCTTAATATGATATATTCCTGTTTTTGTGTTTTGATAGTGTAATATTCCCAGTAGACTCCTGATTTTAAAACTTTGTCCACAGTGGACTGGGCTGTTGTGGAACACTTGTAGACTTCTGGGTGGAGGAAACAGGTCATTTTGGGTATGTCCTTGAAGGGTCTACCGGGAATGTCTTCTGCTCTCCCTCCTCCTCCGTCCCCTCCTCCTCCCTCCCCTCCTCCTCCCTCCCCTCCTCCTCCCTCTCCCTCTGCCCTCCTCCCTCCCTTCTCTCTGTCATTTTCAGTGTCTCCCTCAGCCTCCTTCCTGGCTGCTAGGAGGTGTGGTAATTCTCTGCTCCATTTTCCCATTGTGGTCATGTTGTGTCCAGTGCATGGGTCCCAGGAACGGAGAACAGAATCCTTTGAAATAATGAATCAAAATAAATTTTTTGTCCCTTAAAAAACAACAACAACCCAGGGCTTCATGGATACGAGGCAATCACTCTACCACTAGGCCATATTCCAAGCCCCTACATATTATTTTTTGAATATTCTACTTACTAAAAATGGAAATTTTTAAATAATTATGTAAAACAAAATTTAACTCTAATACAAAATTTACATTTTAATATAATTTCTAACCCCTCCAAATTATGTTTTTCTCTCCCTTATGTACTAGCGGCACTGCCTGCAGATATAATGTTTTGGAGATGACTTAGACAGCCAACTTTTATTTATATAACGATGTGTCTATTTCCTGCATATGAATTATGCTAAATAGAGTTTATATAACAAATCACTTTATCTTTGCACTACTCTTTAAGTGTTCTTTGATTTACTGTTATTTTTCAAAAGTGGTGCAGTTGTATTTTTAAATTCCTCATTAGAGAAATTAGAAATTGTAATTCTTAAGTACTGATATATTCAAAGTAAGTGCTATTGTTGATACATTTTTAGACTTTGCTGAGTAAAGTTGTTTCTACACATAAACATCTTGGCCACCTGCAACTGTTTGTCAGTGGACTTGGTTTGAAAACACTAGTAGTAATTGTAAACTTAGGAATGTGTGACAAGCTAACAGCCAGCTGTGCATATCCTGACTTTTTCCAGGTGTTAAAATAAATATGACCATTTGGTTTACTTGTAATGTGACAAAATATTTTATGATTCATTATCTTAAAAATTCATTAATATTATTTTATTAGAGTAGATAATGTTATATTCCATTGAAATTTAAAAATACATACCCAGAAAATTTGTGATATCAATACTTATCATATTCAATAGTCTTCATAAAAATGAAAGACTTTCAGTGTTACATTTGTGTATTTTTTTCCTATTCTTTGCACAGAAAAGCACTATTGATCTACTTCCACTATAGGTATTAAAATGAATGAAAAAAAACATTTTTCAGCCAGAGTTTAAATCACCTTAGCAGAACCAAGTTCTAAACTGATCTTACATGACTTTAAAATGTACCTAGACAACATGTGCTGATTATTTTCTATTATTGTAACTTATTGAATACCTGCTGTTAAGTGTCAGTCAAAGAAAGTCAAATGCCTAAATCTTGCTTTGTTTAAACTATTGATTCTTATAATGCTCTCCTTCAAGAATCTTAAGAATCAGTAGTTTAGCCAAGTTCAGATGTATACTTATTTATATAAATATATAAATATTTATATTTAAACAGGAGTGACTTAAGGTATTCTCCTCTTCCCCAAATAAATAAAAACAACAGAGGGAAGAGTGAGTTCAAGGAGGGAAAGTTCATAGAACTCTCTGGGCCCTTTCATCACACACACACACTTTTATTTTTTAATCTACTTACTCAGATTAGAATCCAGACATCTAGGATCTAAGCATATGATCAAACAAGAGTGATTCTATTCCTTGGGAGAGATTTGTTTTTGCTCTTCCTAGAACGGACAAATTGTCATAAATGATCAGATTTCTGGGCACTAATTAAGGCTTTTTAACTTGTGATGGAGATACACTGTTTTTGTAAAGGAATACACATATGCAGCCAGCTTTCTCTTCTTGAGTGAAACGTGGAATGTGGGGTCATGACCTTACTCGCTCTACCTGCATTTACTACTTTTTGTTAATGTTTACCATTCAAGCCTACAGACACTTTTTTGAAGTCAAACACATGAAATTATTGTTTACCACAAACTCTAAAGTAGATTTAAAAAATCTTGCCTTTTCATTTTTAATAATGCCAGGCTTCACACTCTAGCCTATAGTACCTTATAGAAGTAGACACTAGGATTTTGCTTAGCCAGTTTTCAACCAATATTCAGAAATACTGCAACACCATTTCAACAGGTTTGGAGGTACCTTATCAGGTAACCATGTGGGGAATTCAAAGTAGATTCTTTGCATCAATTTCACCCTTATATCACACTCCTGATGTTTACATACATACAGACCTCAATGTGGAATGAGATTAATGATTATTCCCTGGAAATAGTATGAGGCATACTAAGATAAAGCAAAGGGAACTCAATCACAGTCTTTATCACAAAGACCACATCGAATGTGTGTGGCAGTACTGTGTGTACTGGCTTCAGAGTTTAGTACTTTCACTTATTTATTGGTCTTAGAAATACACCTGAAGTAGGATTTCCATTAGCATACTAGTCAGAAAACTAGTTTTGTTTTTTAATACCAAAAGGTATATCCTTCCTATTGCTAGGGATGTAAAAACTAAATATAAACCATATACAAACCTTATATATGACTAAATTTTGATGTAAGCTACCTCTTTCCTAGGTTCTTAGCACTTTAAACATCAGACTCTATCAGGGCATATTGATCACTTTGAAGATGAAGAATTCTCACACAAGTGGATTAACATACGCCTTTTTCTTATTGAACCCAGGACTTCCTGTATACCAGAGAAGCACTCTGCCACTTCAATTATGTTTTTAGCACTCTTGTTCTTGTTTTGTATTGTTTGTTACAGTACTAGGGTTTGAACTCAGAGCCTAGATCTTACTAGGAGAGCACTCTGCTATTTGAGTCATGCCTCCAGCCTGCGTGTTGTTTTTGTGATAGTTTTGTTACCTTTTGGCTCTGAGCAGGCTCTAGACACCAAACCTGTCAGCACCTTGACCTTGGACTTTCCAGCCTCCAAAGCTGTGAGAAATACATTTCTTCTCTTTGTTCAACATCCAGTTGATGGTATTTTGGTATAGCAGCATTAGCAGACTGAGAAATACCCTATTATTTTAAAAAAATGTCAAAAATTCACTGATATAAAGTTACTAATATTTTAAATTTGGAGATACCCATTTCTGAAGAGGTATATCTTGTCTTTTTCTTCTCTTTCAGAAGCACTGGGGTTGTAACTCAGGGCCATGGGTTTATTAAACAAGCACTTAATACTCAAACCATGCCCCCAGTACAGTATCTTTTTACTTGTTGGCCATATGGTTTTCTTCTTTGTGAAATTACGTTTATTCACATGTACTTAATATTCAACAATAGATTTAGAGGGTAATACAAATATATTCATTTAATAAACAGCATTTACTGAGTGCTTTTTATATTTCAGTCATTTTACTATGTGCTCAAATATTAGTTTTCCCTCAAACTAACATAATTTGGTAACTAAGAATCTTTTCAAATATCAACATTGACTAAAGGCATCCAGGGGCTTTCCAAGAATCAAATTATGTCAAATTGATGTAAAAATTTTAAAGATTGAGTGCCATTACTAAAAGTTATATGTATATAAAAAGATTTATATACCTATTAGGCACATAAGTAGATGCCAAGTACGATGCTCATGTCTGGATTTCAGACAGGAAATCCAAAGCATAAGTTTAATTTGATAGTCATATGTTTATTATAGATGGGATGTTTACTCAATGAATTATAAAGAAAAAAGAAAGCTTAAACTGAAACTTGGAGCACTCTAAAATTTTGAAGTTGTGATTATACAAATAAAAGTTGAGAACCTAAGAAATATAGACAGACAGATAGATACTGAAACCTATGTACATATCTCTTACTTTACCTGATATCCTCAAAAATACAGACCCATGTTGTGAACTGTGTATGGTGGTCAAATAGTGAGGACAAGAGAATAGCCTTTAACAGATGAGAAAGACCTTTTACAAATGACAGGTAGAAAAGCAGAACCACAATCATACAACCCCCAAATTCTGTCAACAAAAGTAATGAGCTTAGAAATAGACTCTTCCCCAGGGCCTCCAGATAAGAACCCAGTTTTTCTTACAATATCATTTCATACTCTGAGAAGGGAATCCCTTCCCCACATTGCTAAGCTTTTGATATACAGGACTGTGAGCTACCGTATGGATTGGTTCCCAGCTGTTAAACTTGTGGTCGTCTATTATATAGCAATAAAAAACGAGTATCATTTTTAAAGTGCTTATAAGTTGAAATACATATAAACCTAAATGTATACATAGATATAAAAAGCAAAGATTATCTAATTTGTGGTACCTTCATAAAATAAAGCAAAAGTAAAAGTAAAATTCAGAGCAAAAATATCTAAGTTGAACAGAGGCTAATTATGATGACAATATATTAATGTCTTAGTACCAATAAAGAGGGGATTTGAAGTAATGTCTCTTCAAATGGGGAGTGGTATTCAATCAGAGACAATAGCCTCTTCTTCCTGCATGACTAGATGTGTTGTATGTCAAGTTCTCATCAAGGTAATGTTTAAGTCATGTGTATACTTCTTATATTGAAAAGGAAGTTGTTTTCCCTGGACTTCTCTTCCTCCTTTCTAATGTTTTAAGCAAAGACAACATTGTCACTTGTCTTTGACCACACAAATGTAGCCTGCTGGGTATGATGGTGTAAAAGTAATAATAATAATAGTTATTATTATTATTAATAATAAGCCTAGGTCTCTGAATAAGTAGAGCATAGCCATATGTCCAACTGTATATATTCAGGACTGTTTACATGAGTTAGAAATTTATGTTATTTAGTTCTTTGTATTTTTAGATGTCTATCTTAGAATACTATAACTTTAACCAAAACGATTCCTGAAAGTGAAGTCACACAGTCACTGAAACTTAAAATATAGAGCATTTGGCTTAGCAGAATTTAGGTCTGAGAAGCAAGGCAGTAGATCTTAGGTTGTTTGGGGTGCACAAGCAGTTGGCTTTTCTAAGATGTGAGGCTCAAATTTCCGGATTCTCTATCCTCTTCCTTCTCAGTTGCAAATTGGCATATTTTTGCCTTAGCTCATCTTTTTCTTATAATACCTTGCTAAAAGCAGCAAGAGGAGCCAACACATATTCCTTGTCACTTTTAGTAATGTATGATAAGAATACTAGATATCATTATGATTCAAAACTTTTCCCAAAAGCTTCCTTGAAGAAGTCATCCTTTGAAAACAAAAAGATCAGTTTAAAGATGTTGTCTTTCAACCTAACCTTCTTTCAAATGGTCTCAATGTAGCTACCAGTAAAATAAGAAAGGGAGAGAGCCAAGAAGTCAGGAAAAGGCAAGCTTAGAAACTTTAAAAAACAACAACAACAAAGCAACCACCACCACCATAACAAAAATGATAATACCTTCTATGTAATATCAAGAGCAGATAAACAGGCAGAATATAGAGCTAGAATAAACCTACCAAGGTGTTGTGGGAATTAAATTGTCAACAAATCTGTAAGCAATCCTCAAAGCAATCCTCAGGTTCCCAAACTACCCTAGCAAAGTGGTATAAGGTATGATATCTTCAGCATTGTTCTTATTATTCTGAATTTATTTGGCTACTCATGTTCTTTTTGTATTTTCGTGTAAATTTTAGTGTTTTTTTCTATTTGTGAAGAATGTTATTAGATTTTTGATAGAGATTGCAGTGAATTTTTGTATCACTTTTGATAATATTGCCATTCTAACAATATGAATTATACCAATGCAAAAACATGGGAGCTCTTCAGAGTTCTTTTCATTGTTCTTTAACATCTTAAATTCATGCCTTGGGGGCTGGGGATATGGCCTAGTGGCAAGAGTGCTTGCCTCGTATACATGAGGCCCTGGGTTCGATTCCCCAGCACCACATATACAGAAAATGGCCAGAAGTGGCGCTGTGGCTCAAGTGGCAGAGTGCTAGCCTTGAGCAAAAGGAAGCCAGGGACAGTGCTCAGGCCCTGAGTCCAAGGCCCAGGACTGGCCAAAAAAACAAAAAAAAAAAACAAATAAATTCATGCCTTGGCTTTTTTTTTTTAATTTGAGGCTATTGTGAATAATATTGTTTCTTAAATTCTTTTTCAATGAGTTCCTTCTTGGTATATAGAAAAACTACTGATATTTGTATGGTAATTTGATATATTCCTAATTTGATAAAAATGTTTATCAGATTTGAGTCTTTTGGTAGAATGTGTTCTGTTTTTATCTTTATTCAATTTAAAACATTTTCTAGTTAATCTTATGATTAATTGACTTCTGGATTAGTGAATTGAGTTTCTTTGTGTTATTGAATGTAATTTTGTGTAAAATAGGTGATAGTCTTTTACATTAGTATACAAATTCATCATTTGTGATGCTTGCTTTCTTTCTTCCTTCTTCCCTCCCTCCCTTCTTTCTTTTTTTCCTTCCTTCCTTCCTTCCTTCCTTCCCTTCCTTCCTTCCTTTCTTTCTCTAAAGAAAGGAATTTAAATTTAAATTATAGTCTTTTCATCCTAGAAGACTCTGGCAATTATTGTAAAGTAAGTATTTTAGGAATCAATTATTTCAGTATTTGTTTATCTAGTAATGATTTTACTTTCCCATGCTTCTGAATAGTTAATTCTGTTTCTTGGCTCTAGGGAGACATGTAGCTTTCACATTTGCCTGCATTTCAGTACCATAATGATATTTTTTCTTATTGATTTATTTACTTTTCATGCTGGTACTGTAGCATGAGCTCAAGTTCTCTAGTCTCACTTGGTTTCCTTGTTCACTACTGGCATTTTACCACTTGAGCCATACTACCAGTCCTTCATCACAACAGTAAAACAATAGAGATATATAAAGGAGAAATGTATTTATCTTATAGTTCTGGAAGCTCATAGGCAGGCAGCTTGCATCAAATTAGTTATGGTAAGGACCTTAGAACAGAGCAGATGGCCAGGAGAGACCACATCAACAACAGGAAGCTAAACAGCTGAGGGAAGCCAGGTTTGTTGTTTTTGTAATAACCCTCTATCAAGAACTAAGTCGGAGGTCACACATAAACTACCTTAATTCCTTCTGAGGTAAACGCCTCAATGACCTAAAGACCTACCATTGGACCCCACCTCTTTGAGGTCAACAACACTAACATCACCACTCTGAGTATCAAGCTCCCAACAAAAGAGCCCTAGCAACCACAGAATCCCACCCCTGGCTTTTAAAATTTACATCTATTCTAAAGTACAATCAAACCCTCCCTTTAAGTCTCAAGGTGTTTTTGTCCCAGAATCATTCAAAAGTACAAAACCAAAGTTTCTTCCAAAACTCAAATCAAATATTTTCAACTGTGAGTTGAAAACAAGGAAGTTCCACACGTCTAAAATGCAGTGAGATAGGGCAAGCATGCAGTAAACATTCTTTCAAAAACAGGACAAGGGGAAAGAGTAATTTTCCCAACACCAGACTGAAATACAGCAAGGTGAACATTAAGCACAAAAATTCCGAGGCCACTTTCTCAGGCACAGTGCAGTAGAGCAAATGGATCTCCAAACACTTAAATAATTACTCTCTTTCAACTTTCCTGGTTGTAGGCCATAGTGTTATTCTGTCAGAAATACTTGTTAGGTTGCCTGCAGTTTTCCCTGCAGCTGAGGTGGACTTTGCTCATTGTGTTTTCCCTACCTTCCTCAGATCCCTGCACAACTCCATTCTCTGAGCCCCCACTAGGCATCACCTCATTGAGGCTTCTTGCTGGCATAGGGAAATTAATCCTAAACCATGGGGGAATTTTTGAACTAGGTACACAAAGAAATACTGCCTTGTAAGGTCTCTGAGTTAGTGATGGGAGAGGTGACCTCAAAGATTCCTGAGATGCTTACAAGAGCTTTTTACCCTATTATCACTCTACAAAACAACTGGCTCACTTATCGATGCTAATTTCTTTGGCAAATAATTTCTCCACACATTCGTTTCATTGCTCCTTCCCTGGCCAGTCTGGGAATTTTTGAAAATCTTGCTACTCTGCTTGCTTTGGCCTCTGTATTTCACTGTAAATCTAGAAGTGATTAATCATAACCATGTTGCAACTTAAGTGCTTTGTTGTATTGAAAATGCTTTGTAGTCAAATAAACTAAGCTCATCATGTTTAAGTTTGGCCATCCAGAGAGTATGCAGCTATGTTCTCTGGAGCAGTGTAGCAAGGATGAGCTTTCTCCAATTTCCAATAGGATCCTCATTTCCATCTGGGATTACATCCCTAGTCTTCTTGTCTTCTGAGCTCTCAACAAAATCACCCATTATGCTCTGTTCTCCCTGGCCTACTTCTCTAAATTCTTCCAACCTCTGCCCATCACCAAACTGCAGCCATATTTTCAAGCATATTTATAATAAGTAAAAATCCCATTCCTTGGTTCCAGTTTTCTGTTATTAATCCACTTGCCTGTTGCCAATAACATAAGCCACAGACTGCCTAACTTTAACAAAATGTTTATTTTGTCTCATGGATTTAAAAGTTCAAGGTTGTGGGGATACATCTGGAAATGATGGTCTTTTTGCTGGCAGAGTCCTAAGGAGGTTTAGAGTATTGTGTGGAAAGGAGTCAGGGAGTGTATACATGTTTCTTTTGAATCTTCCTTCATTTAGAGCCACCAATTCCAGTCACAGGGCCTCTACTCTTCTCTCTACTTGAAAGCCCTATTTTAGATATCCTAGTCATATTAACTTTTCACTTTCAGTTCCTCACAATTGAGATTAAGTTTCAATATGTGAATCTTGTGGAGAACATACTCAGACCATACATAGCAGGTCGCAGTCTAGATTTGAAGTCAGTATAAACTTACCTTTCAACCTTTTAGATTTGAAGTGAAGTGGGGATGCTGGGTCTAACAGGTGTCATCATGACCACATTGTGGATAGGGAATTGGGTTTAACTGGAGCCATCTTGTGTTCATGGTGGAAGAAGGTGAAGTCCCACCTCCCTGGAGAGGGGCGTGCTTGAATTTCTAGAGGCAAGGGTAGGGACTTGGAAGATAGTTAACTGAACCTGCCAGTCTTGTGCCTTGAACTTGGGAGACTCTCGTTTCCTGTAACCCTGTCCCCTGCCCCTGAAACTAGTCTGAGACCAGATCAGGTACCATCATGCCATGCCTTGTGTTCCTGTGGCTCCTGTTTCTCTTCTAGTCATCATGGTGTCCCCCTTCAGCCTTCCATTGGAATTGATCTGGTTTTGCTGTTTTTTCCCCCTGCTTTTTCTGTCCTCTCTTGCTCTTATGGCTCAGTTTTATGGCAACATTAAGTGTTTTCAAGGGGCTGCAAGTCTTTGTGACAGAAGTCTGCCTGCAGCCACTGGCTTTCCGATAAAGACTCCCAATCTGATCTCTCAGAATGTGGCTTCTCTGTTTCTCATGAATGAATTACCTTAATTATCAGAAGAAATTAGAGAAATTATAGTCTCTCGTAGACCTCCTTTTATGATGGAGGAATTCTTGATTCCTTATCTTTCAGGGCCATGCATGGATTTTTTTGGCAAAAATTTAATTTTATTTTTGGATATTTGAAATGAGATGGACTCTTCGAGTCTCTGAAATTAATACAGTTAAAGTCAGTTTAGAGATCACAACAGAAATTGTTCCCGACTCACATAGACCATAAGAAGAAATTAATGGGAGCTCTGGGCGTAACATGAATCCAATCCATATAAGAGTGAAAGATAAAGAGAGACACAAAGGGAGTTGGGAATATAGGGATTTATTCAAAGAATCAAAGAAAGAGTTGAGCAGCTAGAATTCAAAAAGTAAAGGAACCAAGGTACCTTTGGAAATATTAGAAATAAGATATCTTGGTCGGTGTCTTTTGATATCCCCTGAATATTAACCACCATGGCATTTGATGATTCAGTTGCAGCCATATATTGTCCTTTTACATCAGTCCTAGTTACTACATTTTCCAGGAAACATCGACTAACCTGAGTAATGAGCCCAACTGTTATTGGCAGATCCACCAGACCACATGAGGTAAGTTAATGTTGCTGTAGCAGGAAGAGAAGAGATGCCCAACAGACAACCCAGGCCAGCTGTCCTCTGAACTCATGTCAACTCATTTTCAGACCACAGGTGAACTGACTGCAAGTTTATTTTTGTCTGCCTAGAATTCATTTCCTCATTATTCTTTGGGGAACACCCCTGAATTTGTATTTGTTGTGAGTGGAGTTCAGGAGTGCATATGTGACCTTGACCAGGCCAATTTGAAATAAGGAGTTTCAATTCTGTAACTTTTATTGGAACTACTAGAAATAGGCATTTTCTTCATTTATGGAAGATAGTTCATTGGAAGAAGTTTTGGCTGACAGCTTTTCTTACAGCACTTAAGTCACTCACCTACTTTCTCATGTCCATTGTGTTTCATGCTAAGTTAGATATACATTTTATTACTTTGTACATGATAAATTGTTTTCTTCTTGTTGCTTTTAAGGTCTTAGTAAACATTAACTATGTACTAATATGTACTTTTGCATTTGACTTTCTGGGATTTTGTTAAGCTTATTGGATATATACATATTTGACCTTATTTTCTTTTCAAATTTAGGAAGCTTTCGGCCAGTTTCTTAAGTATTTTCTTCTCTTTTCATCTGTCCTTTTTTGTGGAACTTCCATTACATGTATATTAACATAGCAGATATTGTTCTACAGGTCTCTCAGGTGATACCCATTTTTCTCCAATCCTGATTAATGTTCTTCAGACTGTATAATTTCCGTTGGTCTGTCATTGAGTGTTCTAAGTCTTTTGCCAGTTTGAATATTCTGGTGAGCTCCTATAGTGAATTTTATTTTAGCTATTGTACAATAACTCTTACATTCCGGATTTTCTGTTTGTTTCCATGTAAAAACAAATTTCTGTGTCTTTATTGAGAATTTCAACTTGTTGATTCTCAAGTTTTTCGAACATATCTATAAGTAGGTATTTTAAAATATTTGTTAAATATGCCATCTGGAAACTATGTTTTTTAGATAATATATGTGTCTTTGAGGATTCTGATTACCCATCTACCTAGAGGTGGATGTTTTTAGGGTTTTGTTTCTTCTTTTGTTTAATAATGTGCCTGGATTTTCTGTAAAGTTTCTCTCCCTATGGAGTGTTAGCACTGTTGTCTTTTTCTTTAAACCTAACTTTCTGGACACTGCCCTCATTTGCATACCTTGGTAGTGGGCCATCATTAAACAGATCATGTTCCAACTCTTTGAGCCAGTAAGACTTGTGTCATCTGTGTGTAGGCAGAGGAACACATGCAATAGATCTTCACATCTGGCCTAGATTTTACTTTCCACAGAGACTTTCCCATCTCCTACAGTGTACCCATAAATGTTTTCTCAGGAGAAGTGAGTAACTTGGAACTGCTGCTCCTCCACTATACATGTAAACAACCTTAGTCAAGAATATTCATTTATGAAAGATAGTTCATTGAATATTTATAGAATATTGCCCCCAACCTTTGGTAGGACTGCAACTTTAAGAAAGTAGTCAAGCCATTGGCCCTTTTCCTCTGGCTAGCCTTTGGGAAGTTACTTCCACCAGCAATGCCACCTTCCATGAGCAGCAACCACTCCCCAAATCAAATGAGTCTATTTGGAGATAGTTCAAAAGCTGCAGTCCCCACCCAGCAGAACCTCTGTATATAATAAGGTCAAATCGTATAGTGGGAACCACTTCAGGCCAGATACCACACATTCCCCATATTCTTACTTGAAGTCCATCAATATTTCAAACATGAATACTTCTCAGACTGTCATATGTTCTGAGTATTTGCCTTTATCAAATTGCCTCTGCCTTTCTCCTTGGATACCTGTTGTTAACTTTGGATCTTAAGTCCAGCAAATGGTCTATTTTTTCCTCTGTACATTTTCAGATGCCAAATTTTTACAATTTTATCATCATTAATGGCTTGTCATCATTTGTTTCATTTTGGAGTTTTCTGGCATAACTTGTCATCTTGGCTTCTTATAAAGTTGTTTATGGGGTCTTAATTCTTTCAATTTAATTGTTCCTCCTAACTTTGTCTAAAAATTCAGAAATATTTAGAACTATTTCGTTATGGCTCCATTACCATCATCTCGAATGCTGTATTTTATGTTCTTAACTGAAGTCTCTTACTTTTTTCCCTAAAAGTATTCATTGTTTCTTTATTAATTTTATACCTTGGCATTTGGTACTTTGTATTGGAATTAAAAGAGCAAAATAATTTTCTTAATATACAAAAGCACGGTTGACTTTTGTATGTTGCCTTCACACCTGGAATTCTTACTATTTCTTTGTAGTTTAATGTTTTAAAATTTATTTTGTGTTTTCTAGGAAGATCTCTATACTATATAAGTTGATGCTGTCATTCTTTATGCTTTTCTAATTTGACTTTCATGAATATTCTTCCATATGTGAAAATAGAACTAATTCTTAATTATTAATATTTATGAGTTACTGGTTTATATCCTAACATACTGGTTTATGTCCTAACATACAAATAGTTATTTTTTGACATTCAGAATTTATGATGTTTTGTTGTTACAACTAGTATGACATTTTTTTTACATTTTTTGAGTCTTTTTATAGATTGATTTAACAAAAATAAAATTATGATGGCTAGTGATACATCTATTTAAAACACTGTAATTATCACCACTATTGTTAATAGAATATAATTGACTTTCACATCAAACATCTGTGTGTCACTCCATCTTATTAACTCTAATTCTACAATATTTCCAAATCTAGTCACTTCTCATGACTGTCATTGATTTGATTTGCCATCGTCTGAGGTGGAGCTTAGATTACTGCTATGATGATATAACTAATCACTTCCATGTGAAGTCTATTCTTAGCATATTGTACTTAGGCTCTTGATAAATTCAACCCAACACTAAATAGGGCTATAAGAATTTCAAGGCAGATAATATCAGTATTCTGCTCAAAGTCCTCCCCTGATGTTAGTACACAGTAAAAGTTTAAAAAAAAATTAGTACTGTGGCTTGAACTTAGGTATTCATGAATCTTAGGCCTTAGCCCTCAACATTCTTATAGTGACCCACAAAGCTTCCCATGGTCTGTTGTCTTACTTTTGGTATTATTATCTATTACTTTCTACATTCTCTGGCAGGTTATTTTTTAAGTCTACCTTCTCTTATATACTGTTCTCTTTATGTTGTGTGACAAAATATTTTCTTGTAAATTGTACTGTTTTAGTTCTTATTCATCTTTCAAAATATGAAAACCTGTTTTTAGACTTGTGCATAAATTATTATCTCATTTCTATTTCTATGATTATAATTATTTTAGTTGAGCTTCATGGAAAGGGACCAGAGCCTTACCCTTTCCCCCATATGAAAGAATAAGAAGCAAAAGACACGAGAGGAAGAAGAGAAGTACAGTGTAATGCAAACTTTTGAGTATGAATATGGGAAAAAGTGTCAGGGAAAACATACTAAGATTTTTATTGGTGTGTCAGAGGACTCAAGTTATGGGATACTGCTTCAGATTCATTTGCTGATTCTACTAAGATTGCAGGTGTATCACTCTGGCATCGACCTCAGTACTCGCTGCTCAGCCACTTTCACTTCTCTCTCATTGCTGCCAAGGACTTCTATCTAAATAGATGCTCATATCTAAAGAGCCCTGTCATGATCTTTATATATTGCTGCGCTAGAACAAGCAGGATTACTGATGTCATGTTACCTATTAGCCTCATATTCTTTTCTTCTCTATATCCCTAAAGTAGAAGACATGGAACATACTGTATTCTTCTTGCAGTCATTTATCCATAGAGCCAATGCAGACTCCATCGACACAAGGGTTTATTACGGGAAGTGACCATCCTCTTTGCAGGATTGTTAAAAGTCATCATTGCCAAAAACCTAATGTTCTTCTTTCTTTATGTAACAAACAGTACATTTGTTGATACCATAATGGTGGCCTACAGCAACATAGCTTTTGCTTTCCTTAACATGCTGATAATTTCAACCATTTCTTTGAAGGTACGCATCTTCCTCTGTTGCTTGGTTTTACTGCCAGAAGGCACAAATGTTTGGATGGCATCATAGAACTTGAAATAAATACAAACTTTTACAAAAATTTCACAAAAACACAACACCACAGAGCAACACTATGTACATCAGATGTTAGTTGATGTGAAGTGGATAAGGAGAGATGCTGAAAGTATGGGCAAAGGGTGGGACAGCAAACAGACTGATGCTACAGTCACCGAACCAATCAGTGCCCAGGATACAGAACACAGTGCTATGGTTGGTCACCTTCCATTCCATCAGGGAACTTTTTTCTAGATTGATTTGAGGACAGTATATTATGTCATGTCAGAATCAAATATAATTTTTTAAATTGAATTTTTCTAGATTGATTTGAAGACAGTATATTATGCCATGTCAAAATCACTTATTCACACTCTATTGGCCATGATTGTCATCTTAAATTCAGCTGTCAACAATTCATGTTGTCTACATATTTTCACTGGCAAGCAATGTAAAGTCTGGGCTCCACCTCAGGCATGTAGCAGACACCTCAATGTTTTCTCAATCACATTTCCTCACCACAAGCCTATTTGTCATCCATGGGCTACATGCATTTAGTATGGCTGAGGCTACAGCATGCATTCTGGATCTTGAATGTGAAAGAACTGTCATTCACATCCTCTAGGGACACTCTTTATATAGCATTTAATCATTCACTAGCATAACATGGATTTTACATATCTTGATGGCTGGATCCAAGAGAGCTAAAAGAGAAGCTGCTATTCATCTTAATTCCTAGGGCCTGAAGTCCTAGAATACCACTTCTGTCCCATTTCATTATGTTATGTGACATTCAAGCTAACTCTAGTCTAAGTTTAAAAGTTAGTGCAGATTCAAGGAAGGAGAAATGAACTCTACTTCATGTGAAGGGGAGTGTGTGTGTGTGTGTGTGTGTGTGTGTGTGTGTGTGTGTGTGTGTGTGTGAAATAATGGAAGGTATGTCTACTTTTCCCTTAAAATTCTGGGTGGTTTTGTCCTAGTGGTTTTTAAGAACTTTTGCTATGTCATAGTTATCTGTTCATCTCTATCAGTTACCTTAATTTGTCATGACTCTTAATTTGCATATAAACTATAACAAATAGTAGCTTATCTTAACTTAGTGAAATATATTAAATATGCAGTTTTTAAAGTTGCATTAATATTTATTTTGTTGTTAAGCTTTCTGTTACTGTTATAAAAAATGCCTGAGATAAATTTCTTAAAAGGAGGAGAGAACTATTTTGGCTCAGGGTGTCAGAGATTTTGGTAGTAAGCAGTTGGCTGCGTTGCTTTTGGGTTTGTGGTGAGGCAGTACCTCAGAGTGGGAGTGTAAGGTAGAGAAAAATGAAGAAGGAAGGGAGAGAGAGAAAAGGAGGGATGGAAGAAGAGAAGGAGTGAGAAGAGATTACAAAAAGGAAGAGAGCAACACAGTCTCCATACTTCTTTTAAGAATATACCCCCAATATCCTAATTTACTGCAACTATACTCTCTTGAACATTCTGCTGTTTCCCACCATGATATCAAGACTTTAATGCAAGGATATATGGTGTACATTGTTGACCCAATCCATAGTATTTATTGTATATTTTTAAATTTGAAATATACATAATCTGTATTTAGGTTTTTCTGTGATGTAACATCAGGGGCCAGATTTTTGTAGCTGATTTACCCATTGACTCAATATGCATGTATCAAATATACCATCTTTTCCCCTACTGAATTATGGACCATATTTGTTACATAATATGCAGAATTGCTTCTGGGTTATTTTCCTTTTAACTGAACTATTTTCCTTTTGACTTTTTAAAAGTGTGCAACTCGGGTCATTACATCTATTCACACTATTGTTCTTCTATTACTACCATCAATCTCTAGAAATTTTCACCTTTCCACACTGAAACTCTTTGCCCATTAAATATTAACTTTTTTGCTGGCTTTCAAGCCCTGGAAACTGTATCTGCTTTCTATAAATTGTATTACACTAGGTACTTCATATGTATGAAATCATATAATATTTGTTCTTTTGTGGCTGGCTTATCTCATTTGATATAATGCCTCCATTATGCTTTAAGGCTCATCCTTATAACACATGTCAGAATATATTTAATTTTTAAGGCTAATACTCTGGTGTATATGGATGCTGCTTTTTGTTTATTCATTCATCCATCAGTAGACCTTCAAGTTATTCCAGTTTTTGGCTATTGTGGCAAATCCTGATATGAATATTGATATACAGATATCTTCTTGAGATTCTGCTTTCATTTCTTTTGTGTAGTTACACAATGTTGAGCTGTTTCATCTGTTTCTAGGTCAATACTATAGGGATTTCTGAGTGTTTTTTGTTTTATTATCAACTTAAAATAATAGCTTTATTCTGTAAGCTTACTGATATTACAAAAGTTCTTATGTATATGTGTTGTTGCATATATATGTTTTATTGCAATTAATCACCTCACTAGATTCTTAAATTATTTCCAACATATTTCGTTATAGTTTTTTGGGCTTGCTACATTGTACTTTACATAGAGTATTTGGTTTCCGACCAAATTATGTAATTGAGGGAATTTTACACTGTTGCAACATAGACAGCTACTGTTTGACCACCTTTGAAAAAGGAACTTGCCATTTCATTTCAGCTATGTGAGTTGCTGATAACCTCCATCTGTAAATGCCTTCACAATTTGTCCCAACCAATGGCTGGACATGGTGCATGCTAGGGCATCCATTTACACCAACACTAGACTTCCCTAATAGACAATATTTGCTCTGGAGTTTCCCATTGGGTAGAAAGTGTCCAATCTGGATGAGATTTGAGGCAATCCTTACCCAACCCTGCTTCTTCCTCTTTTTTCAGATATCACCCCTCAGTAAACTTCTTGCATTTTCAACTGAAACTTCTGTACACTGTTCAAAATTATAACTGTTGGGCTGGGGATATAGCCTAGTGGCAAGAGTGCCTGCCTCGGATATACGAGGCCCTAGGTTCGATTCCCCAGCACCACATACACAGAAAACGGCCAGAAGCGGCGCTGTGGCTCAAGTGGCAGAGTGCTAGCCTTGAGCGGGAAGAAGCCAGGGACAGTGCTCAGGCCGAGTCCAAGGCCCAGGACTGGCCAAAAAAAAAAAAAAAAAATTATAACTGTTGTGCAAAAGGTTGCATATTGTGTTTTAAAATTAAAATTCACAAGAGTTGGAAGGGAAGTTATAAATTACTTTCTCACTAAAAATATCATGCTTTAATTTTATTTTTCCCTTGAAAGGTGAGGGATTAAAAATATATTTCCCAGGGATTGAGGCATATCCTGTTATAAATATTTTAGCTTTAGCATCTGGCACTGAAAGGACCCACCAACACATTTTAAAATGGGAATGGGGTCTATTCTCTCTTATTGGTATGAAAATCATGCTTCATACACATTCTAGGAGCAAGTGAGCTAGTGTACAAATTCATACCTTAACTGGTTCTTATTAGTCTTCCAAGTCCCTAAATAAATGGAAATGCATTTTTCTTACATTGAATAATGCACTGTAGTGTTTACTGAATTTGTTTTTATGGAGACAGAGCAGGAAAAAGTCATAAAAAACTAGATCCTGCCACCTGTTAGCTAGGTGACTTTGAACAAGTAATTTTGAACAACTTTGAACAACTATTCTGATGTTTATGCATTGCATAGAGAATGTTTATCTCACCAGTTTGTTTTCAAATTCAGAAGTTCCAGGACAATGGCTACCAAATGTTAAGACTCAAATATCCTTTATAGTTATTAGTTTTACCGTAAATGGAGATGCTCAGAGTCTTACACTAAAAAGAACAACCACACTTACACTTGTTTATTTGTGTCTAGTCTGGAGATTTTCATTTTCTTATGCTTCTTCATGACACTAAGTAAAAAATCACTTCACAGTGCTTGGATGAGAGGGCCCCTCACAGAAGAGAACTTACAGAAGGAAGAGAGGATACTGCATCTTAGACTTCAGGCCAACACCTGTGGTTCACTTTGGCTAAAGGCTCAAAAAAATAGATGCTTCCAAGATGCAATTTTATCTATATTTATATTTGAGCAGAAAATGTTTCCAAGCTTTTCATTTATATTTACATATAACTTATATTAGTATCTATTTATATAATATGATAATCCTATCTACTACTTTATGTCATATAATCTATGAGGTAAATGATAATGTGCTTTGAAGTTTTTATTTTTTTAACCCAGTTCATCCCAAGACAAAGAGTATTGAGGAGAACTGTTGGCTCGTTAGGAGAGCCAGTCAGTACCTCTTCCATTGAGTGCTGAATTCACTCAACAATAGTGTAGTGACTTGGAGTAATTTTTATGTAGAAGCATGCAAAGGCACATTATAGAAATAATCAAAGTTTGCATGATATTTTAAGATAAAATGGGCATTGACAACTTTTATCCATATCTAATGATCTTTGTAGTAATGGTTACTTTAAGAAAGGATGTGCTGAACATTCTTGTTGAATATCATGGAGATAGTTATCTAAAGAAAAATCTATATTTATTCCAATATTCTCCTTATATTTTAAGAAGTTAGACTTTATAACTTATGGAATTTTTTTTCTTGTACTAGAACAATATTTTTTGTTGTTGTTTTAAGAGGCTTATTTAGGGCTGAGAATGTGGCTTAGCAGTTGAGTGCTTGCCTACCATCCATGAAGCCCTGGGTTGGGTTCCTCAGTACCACATACACAGAAAAAACCTGGAAGTGGCATTGTGCCTCAAGTGATAGAGTGCTAGCCTTGAGGAAAAAAAAAAAAAAGAAGCCACGGACAGGTCCTGAGTTCAAGATCCAGGACTGGCAAAAAAAGAGGCTTATATAGCTAGAAACTTAAGTAAAAAGAAAAGTTACTTAAAAACTTGAAGCCTTATTGCAAATATTTGCTCTCTGATACATGTATATTATTTTCCAAATTGTATTTAAGTAGTTTGAATTAAAGATTTATTTTTTAGGTTATAACATTTTTCTACTTGAATTACATTTATGTCTTTTAGATGTTTTTTAAGAGGCTGACAAAAACTTCATCAAAGTAAGAGAAAAATACTCATTTTTCTTGTACTTATTTTCCTATATTAACAAAAAAGTGAATCTATTGTTGATTAATGAAGTTCCCCATGTCCTCCAGGGGGCACTAGATACAATAGTGACCATATTTGATGCTATAGTAGTATAAATGGCATGTGCTGAGACGTAGTGAGTTGATAGGACCAAATCCCGAGTGCCATGGTAGTGGTACTGGAATTGTCACTTATAGAGGCTAGCAAATATGGGTTTCCTAAGGATATAAGCTAAAGTCAACCAGTTTGCCTATAGAATCTTAAAATTTCTTTTTAAAAATACAATTTGTATTATCTCTAAGAGATATACACACAAGTTGCCATGAAAGGCTTTTTTGAGTTTAAAATCATCAAAATAAGATTTTCAGAGCTGGTGTATTTTCATTTTTCGAGAAGCTTGGCTCATTTCACTGCATACAAGGAAGAAACAAAGTCAGACTCACATATGCAGCTGTGGAATGAGCACAAATTCTGTGCAATGAAAAAACTATGCTGAGACTATTTAAGACAGTATAAAAGGCATATCCAGTTATGTCTGAGGATGGGAAGGGTTGGGAGAGAAGTAGGAGAATGAAGTAAAGAGCGACATTGATTAAAATGCATTGTACTTATAAAACTGACACGTTGAATTGAAACTCTTTTGTAATACAACTTAATAAAAGTTAACATAATGTCAAAAAAAGAAATTAAGAAAACAACAGGAAAAATATGTCATTGAAGCCTAGCACACATTTATTTTGTACCTAGACAAGAGTCAGGGCCTACCACAAGGGTATTTTAATTCACTGAGGCGAATTCTACAGTCAGCTATAAACCTCCAAGAGCAGCTGGAGGCACCTTTACACAGTTGTAAATATCTGGTTCTGATTCAAATTCCACCTCATAATTCAGTCCTTTATTGATTTTCCTTAGACCATTGATAAATGATACTTGTAAATATCAAAATACATTTGTAATTGCTTTAAATAAATACTGCCTAATCTCAGGTTTTCCCCACTTAATGTTTATTCATCTCACAAATGGAATTTATTATCTTAGCTATAAAAACCACTTTCTTGGTATATTTTTAACCTCAACTTTTGGCATCACTATTGATCTAGTTCCATAAGGTGAGTTATGATCTTTATAAACACCTCTTTCGATTTTAGCTCTCACATGTTATCAGTTGGTAATATCTAATTGTATTATTGACCATATATCCTTGTAGGATTACAATTCTTTACTTAATGTTCACGCTTCTAATCTAGTAACACTCCATGTTAATAATAATAGGATAATTTGCAAATTGAATTTGAGTCATACACTATTTAGTATAAGATACTGTTGCTTCAGGATCTGGCTCTTTATCTTCAACAGGTCATATGGAGTCAACATAGTATGCAGCCTTTGAAACTCTTTTGCTTAATATAATGGATTTAAGATTATTTTTCCCATTGCCTATAACACTAGGTCTGAAACATTTATATTTATCCTATTTCACTCTCCTTTATCCCCTCACATTTTCATGACTTTGAGCATTCTCTTCCTCTGGAATGCCTTGTTAGCCTAAATGCACTTATTCCTTTAAAAATCCTCTTCAATTTCTTTGTCAAATAACATGCCTATACAAGGTAGACTTTAAGTGTTAATTTTTTATATTATTGACTACAGTCAGTGGCTGTGATTCATATTCTTGTCCGTTTTCTCTCCCTTGTGGATTAGCAGATTATGTTAGCTGGGCTATGTCCACAAGCCATATCTCTTCCTTTTTCCACCATCTCTTCCCATCTCCTACTTCATGAACAATGAAACTATGGAGTTATAGGAGTTAGGGTTAAGTCAGGAAAACAGAAACCAAATTAGGTACTTCAATATAGGTTTAATATAGGAAAATGGTTCTAAAAATATTAGAAGGATGGGAGAAGAATGTGGAGAAGTTTGTGTTAACCACAGCCCTGGCACCCACTTCCCATTCAATTTATGAGAACTGGGAGGCCACACTGGTGCTTTGCAGCTTCAGAATAAAAGAGAAAGAACATTTCACATCTTCTTCCTCGCAACAAATGGAAGAATCTTGCAGAAATCCATTTGACAGTGGAGTCTGAATAATGTCTTTCTTAAGTGATGGAACCTATGACTCTAAGGAAAATATAGAAATCATGTAGGAGCCCAGTGTCTGTGGATAGTACTTTTCACTTCGTAGATGCTTGGTAAATGTCCTGGAATTAAATTACATTAACATTCCTGAGCATCCGAAGTGCTAGGAGTTTTACAGAATACACAGATTAATAGAATCATTTCTTGCCTCCCATTACTAAGAGTGGCTGAATGGTAAGCAATTGACCGTGCCTTGTGACATGATGAAACCACTGTTGAACTTACAGAGACAGTGCTGAAAGAGAACAGAGGAGGAGATGCACTCATTTTGGAGGACATAAAGGACATGGATGGAAATGGTGGCTTTTTAAGGCATTTTAAAAGGAGTTTTGAAACTGAGACAAGACTGGAGATTTTACCTGAAAGGAAAAAGCAAGAGCCATGGCATCAAGATGTGAGCACAAGTAGCATTTTCAGAGCTAGTGCAGTATAGTTGCTACTTTTGATGTTAAGGTATGTGAATTTTTAAGACTAGAGTAGAACAGGCTCAGTTGTTTATACTGTATTCCAAGCTACTAGGAAGGTGGAGATCAAGATGTAGTTTGAGGCTATCTAGTGCAAACACTTAGAGAAGAACTAAACAAGATAGACATATGGCAGCTGCCTGAGATCCCAATTTCAGTAGAAGGATGGCAGTCTGAGGCTAGGCTCGGGCGTGAAATGAGGCCCTACCCCCCAAAAAAATAACTAGAGCAAAAAAGTGCTGGGAGCATGGCTCAAATGGTAGAGCACTTGCCTGGTTCAAGGCTCTGAGCTCAAGCCCCAGAAATTCTCCCAAAAGGATAATTTTGTTACCTATAAACATATTAATTTATCCAACTAATCCTTTCTTTATGAGTACTTTAGATATACACTTCAGTCTAACCCAGGTTCCAAATTCCATGATTAGAATTTAAGTCTAGCTTTATCACATGCACTAAAACACGAGTACTAAAAATTGACACTGGAAAAGATTATGTACTTTAGCACTAACTTTATACTCAATACCATTTGTTAAAAGAGTGATATTTCATGCTCACTAACCCTTGCCCTCACCCCACATGCCACGTTATGTTCGAAATCCAAGCCTGGCCATGCATGCACAGTGCTCTAGGCTTAATGGAGTTATAGCTCTCTACTCATCACACTCAACTAGAGGTTTCAGCTAACTACTTTCTTATCAAGTTTCACATGCTGTATATACTAGACGCATTTTACATAGATATCGGTGTCTCTTTGTAGACGTTTAATTTTCATTTAAGCAGGAAGAATTATTAGAATGGTTTAAAATTATATCCTTATTTTTAAATTAAGTGATGTACATAGGGCTGCCACAATTAGCACCCAGAATTCAGTGTGACCTTTATAGCAGCTGGTGACACTCTTAATACTTGTGAGCAGTATCTAAAAGGTGAAAGGGCATATCTTCTTTCAATGTGCATATGTAATTGCAATCAGTACTAATAGGAGTACATACTTGCGGATAATCCTGGAATGTATATTTATAATTAGGAACAGTTATGTGAATTTGATATAAATATCTGTCATCAGTGGTGTATGGTTATCAATTTACCTTGTTCGTTTTACAAGAACTATAAGTTCAGGGTAGCCTACTATTCTTGGTTGTATTCTTGGGTATAGATAGTGAAAAAGTATTTTACAAAATCAAGTCAGGCTTTGTAGGATTTCAAAATTCAGTTTTCATATATGAAAGTCAGTTCTTAACAAGGACAACTTGTATGTCCTTAGTTGTTGTTGTTGTTGTTGTTGTTGTTGTTGTTGTTGTTTTGTCTGAGGCAAAATTTGAGTCATGGTCTCTCATGTAACCTAGGCTGGCCTTGAACCCATGGTCCTCTTGTTTCTGCTTTCTAGAATATAGGAGTGTGCCCCATGCCTTAAAACTGTCTTTTTAAACCTCAAGAGAGAGACCTCAAAAGGAGAGGGTAGTTTTATTAGTCTCTGCTACTCTCTGCATAGATATTTTTTTGGCTTCTCCAATTTTTCAATTCTTTGTTTTGCTTTTATTGTCTTCATTCCATGACATATGCTTCAAATATGAGAGATGGACAAAATTAGTGGAAAGACATAAAAATGAACATAAAGGAACATTTGTGTGGAAGACTTCAGATGACTTTTCATTTATACTTTTCTGTATTGTTCATGAATTATATGCATTAGAACAAAATTAAGGAATAGTAATTTTTAATTACAAAGGAATACTAATTTTTAATTACAAAGAAATACACATACATATTTGTGGTGCTGGAGATGGAATCCAAGGCCTTGTCTATGCTAGACAGTTTCCAGAGCTACATCCCTGGTCCATGGAGGAAAATATTACTAATGATTTAATTAATAGGGTTCTTAATGTACAAGCTTTGTTTTCTCAAGATAAAAATTCAAATTAATTATTTTCATTTGTGCATGATATTGATCTTCCTAAGGCATGTTTCTGTGACAATGCATTGAATCTTGGAAAGGTTTTTGTAATTTGTATGGCAGACAAATAGCTTCTTTTTTCTCTAGATAATCACTGTGAAGGAAGGAAACTGTATCTGTTTTTTTCTCAGCCATATATTCCCTATGCTTTTGCCTTTGGTAAATGTTTGTTGAGTTATTTAATATATAAAGTACACTTATAAATCAGTATAAGGAATGCATCAACAGGAAACACAGTAAAGTATGTGAAACATATTATTGCCTAACTATAAAGAAATACAATCTATTATTCCACAAAGAAAAAGTACAAATGGCTAGTAATCATAAAAATAATTTAACTGTTTAAGGACAAAATGAATGTCTATTGTTAAATAATGGCATGTTAAATGCTTATTAAATAAAGACATCTCATGCATCTATTTAAATAATCTAGATGTATATTTATTGACCTGTAGAAATACTAATGATATTTCTTTGGGTCTGGTTCACATCACTTAGTATGGTTTATTCCAGCCCTTCCATTTCCTTATGAATAGGGCAATGTCATTCTTTCTGACAGAGGCATAGAATTTCATTGTGTATATGTACCACATTTTCACTCATCTACTGAGGGGCATCTGGGTTGGTTCCATATTTTAGTGATGACAAATTCTGCTGCAATGAACATAGTTGTGCTGGTAGCATTAGTGTGGTCTTGCTTGTAACTTATGGGTAGATGCCCCAAAGTGGGGCTTCAGGGTCATAGAGGAGCTCTATGTTGAGCCTTTTGAGGAGCCTCTATACTGCTTTCCAGAGAAGTTGAACAGGTTTACACTCCCACCAACAGTGTAGTAGGGTTCCTCTTTGGCCATATCTCCTCCAGCATCTGTTATTATTAGTTTTCTTGATAATGAGCATTCTTACTGGAGTGAGGTGGAATCTCAATGTTGTTTTGATTTGCATTTCTTTTATGGCCAGTGATGTTAAACACTTCTTCATGTGTCTCTTGGCCATTCTCATGTCCTCTTCAGCGAAGTCTCTTGGAGAAAAATCATATTAAATGAACTGAGCCAGATCCAAACACAGACTTTATGGTTTCTCTTATTGGGAATAATTAGTACATGTTTAATCCTAGCAGAATACCACAATAGCTCAGTAGTTGTGTACATATGAACACACAAGATAATGCTAAGCAAAATTAACTCCAAGTTATAGAAACAAGTGGTTTATCATTGTTGTTATTTTCAACATACAATATGAAATTATGCCTTTTTCTTTTATCTTTCTTCCCGATGGTTTTACCCCTGATATCACTGTAACTGATTTTGGTACCCTGGATATTGTATATATGTGTATTGGAATTAGGGAAGGGAAGGGGAAAAGAAACAGAGGATAAAAGTCAAACCAATGCAACAACAATACTTACAAAACTATATCCTGTAAACCAACTGTACAGCTCATGGGGGGAACGCGGGGGAAAATGAGGGAGGAGGTAATAAGTTGAATAAGAAATGTACACATTGCCTTATGTATAAAACTGTAACCCCTCTGTACATCACTTTGACAATGAATAAATTAATTGATTAAAAAAGAAATACTAATGATAGATAACTGAGTAAAAACAAGTTACAATACAGAATGTATAAAACATTTCTATATATAAGAGATTGGCAAAATTTTTCTATAAAAGATCAGAGACACATTTTTAAGTTATAAAGTTTCTTACTGTGAAACTCTTTTGTTATATATGAAAGTACCCAGGAAAAATGTACACTTAAGAGAACATGGATATGCTCTAATGAAACTATTTACATAAACAGGCAGTCACCTAGGTTTCCTGACTTTTATTATATGCACAAAAATTATGTGCATCTGTGTTTCTGTTACGTGTGAATATATAGAAGAAGAGAATGAATATATATTTCTAGTTGAATGTTCAGTCAAAAGAACCATACATAGTTCTATGTAGGAGAATCTATCTGGTTTTTATATTGTTCTGTATTGTTTGATTTTTACAGACATCAGAAAACATAAAATTGTAAATATTTAAATGCTTATTTCATAAAAATATACTTATTTCATAAAGGGTTACCCTTCAGAAAGACAGATTCATATTTGCTGATGGTTCAGAGATCTTCCATGTTATATAGATATATATATCTATATAACATGTTATATATATATCTATATATATATCTGATAAAGTAATATCTTTAAAAGTTTGTCATCAAATGTATTTCTGTGTTTGTCAGTTTTCATTTTTATAGAATATTCTCTGAACATAACATGCTGTCAGGAATTTCTTTAGATTGTTGGAAGGAATGTGGCTAAGCATGAAATGTTCATTATTTGCTTTATTTGGTTCTGGTGGACTTGATTTGGTTGACTACACCAAAAATGACTTCAGTGGTTACAGTTTTTATACTTAATTAATCACTGGTGATGAATCACTCATCTCATCCTGTTCTTCTTAGTTAGATACAATAAAACACCAGTGTGGATGACCCCAGAAAAGTTTGCCATTGTATTCACTGTATAACCATGCCATGCCTGCATTGTTGTACAAACTTGTTTCTTCACCAATATTCGTGTATCTGTTTTATACCTGTTTCATCTTGTTATATATAAGATGGCTAGGATCACTAGGTATGTATATATATATTACATATATATACACACATATATGTATTTTTTATCTAAAATTGTATTGTCTTGGAAAGGAATAGGTCTCTTGGAATCTATCAAAAGTAATTAAATCTTATAACACTATATATATGTATGATGACTGCTTACTTGGCCCTCTTATTTCTGGTATTTCTAGCTATCTGATTTTTTCATACCCCTATAATACAGGTTGTCTCAAGGAAACTCTTATTCTTTTCTTTTCTCTACACTGTCTTTCTGGGCTCATTGGTTTGTACACCACCATATGTAGGGATTCATCTGGATATTTTTGAACATAGATTACAAGTAGCCAATTCTCTTCAGAGAGTTCATTCTCACAACTATTTACAATATGCCGTTATAGATACTTTTATCTCTTTATGTAGGCTTTGCCTTCATTAGTATGGGTCTATAGATGGGCCAAAGTAGTGTTTATTAATTTAGCTGTAACACCTGGTTTACCCCACATTATGTGATTCTGTGAACCTACCTTTCCGGTGTTAGCATTTTGGTTCCTTTTGGAAATATATATCTGGAAATAGAGAAGAAAGAAAGCAGAGTAAGTCTCATGTCATTATTTAGGCAAGTTTTCATAGCATCTCTTAAGTAACATAAAGGGTAGTGGAAATAAAATAAATAGACATACCTTTAAGAAGGCAAAATTAGCAGTATTTTAAAAGTGTCTACATTTGGAGAGTAGCAGTAAAGGTCCATCAAAGTTTACTCAGTTTACAGGATTGCAAAAATAGGCTGGAATGGCTCCCCCTTTTCACCATGAAGCAGAGGCTTTCATCATCCACTGAGATACAAAATTGAGAATTTGAAAGTTGACAATTTTAGCTTGCCATGGTGGATTATGCCTGTAATCCTAGTTACTCAGGAGGCTGTGATAGGGTGGAGTGCAGTTGGTGCCAGCCTGGGCAATAAAATTTATAAGACCTCCATATCTCAATCAATAATCGAGGGGATGTGCTGGGTACTTGTCATCCCAGCTATGTGGAATGTATAAATAGGAAGGTTATGGTTCAGGCAAAAAATAAGAAAAGCAAATAGAGCAGGAGTCTGACTCAGTGGTAGAATCCTGCCTAGCAGTCATGAATCCCTGATTTCAAACCCCAGTCACCTCCCTCCACTCACCCCAAATAAAAGACAGAGGACTTCCAGTCAGAGCAAAAGATGAGTATTTGAGGCAGAAGAGAAAAGACTTCAAGATGTGAGAATCAAATTTTCTGGAAATTGCAAATACTATAGTGGGACTAGAACACATGGACTGTAGAGAGGAGAATTTGGAAAAGCAAGCTAACCTCTGAAAGTTAAGGATTGCCAATGACAAGCTAAAGAGTTTACTTTATCTTTATCATTCATCTATTCTCAGACATTTACCTTCATAGACTTGAAATTTTACATGCACTTGATGACCCAACATAGAATTTCAAGCTTTTATGTTGTTAAATGAAGTATTAAAGCAATAATAAAACCCTCTATTTTGCTTAAAATTCCAGTGCTCTCTTAAAATACTTTATTTTTCATTTAATCATGGTTCAAAATAAAGCCTAGACTCAATGTAGAAATTATTACCATAGAACTTTATTTTAAATTAATGAATTGCTGGAAATTAATAATCGCTAAACTTCTATTTAAAAAGAGGAACTCAGAAGCTAGTTGCTTAACTTCAACACCTTAGACAAACAGCCACAAATCACCAGTCAAGTGGAGTGCTTGGGCAACGAAGAATAGTAGTAACAGCATTGCTGAGCCTTACCATATGATAACATGCTTAAAAGGGCTTGGCAAATGACTGGGCTTCGACTGTCCTGGAGAGAATAATGATTTATGTTTAGTAAACAGGACAAATGCTGTCCTAGGATCTGCTCCTTTGAATGTTTATTTTCTAAAGATGTGCTAGGAAAGCACTGGAGTTTGTGTGCTGGTTTCAGAATTATGAAATTGATAATTTCAAGAGATTTCTAAAGATTTATCTGCGGTGTATATTGAAGTTTTAGAATATTTTGTTTATGCATGTTTTAAAATATGCATCAGTTATAAGCCTCAGGGGAAGTTATATGTAACTAAATACAATGCTCTGAATTACTCAAATATTCACTTGCTCTTTGGCAACTTTAACTCCATTTTTCATCTGTGTCCCATAGTTCGTGATTTTTGCTAAGGAAACCTTACAAAATGAACAGTAGGTATTTTCTCATTTACAGGAATTATAAATTCACAGGAATTTCAGGAATTGTACTAGAGCTGACATAAATCTAAATTGTTTTATAAAGGAAGCTAAAGACCACATAAATCATGCCAAAAATACTTAGGATTGGGAGGACTAGATGCCTCAGGGAATTGGTAATTTGATCCAAAGCCTGTCACCTGTTAAAATTTATCCTGGGTCAGTAGTGGCTGAAAAATCCTCACAACCCAACAGGTGTTCAGGATCCTGTGTAAACTGAAGGGGCAGACTCGGTATAGTTCCTATTTGACACGTGCGTGTATTACTGAAACCACTGCATCATTAATTGATAACTATGCTAGTAATCTTGATGGAAGTGCCAAGGACTAACTGGCCTGAACTCGTTTCACCCTACCAGTGTGCCTTTTAATATAAATTCATGTGTGCTGTGTAGTAGAAAACTTGGTTTGGGCCTGATCCATGGACTAGATTATTCTTAAAATTGATCATCAATGTTTTTTCCCACAGCATATTCCTTCATTATAAAACTTGATGGTATTTTCCCAGTGTAGAGATTTTTCTGGGTTTCTTTTCTTTTTTTTTCTTTCTTTTTGTCTTTTCTTTTTTGGTACTGGGGATCAAACCCAGCACTGGCTAGGCAAGCACTTTATCACTTAGCTACATCCCAGCCCTTTTCTGTCTTTTTGAATCATCACAAAATATAAAGTATTAAGTTGCTGCTATTTAACTACAGGCATAATTAAGTCCATTCTCTTAAACTATTCTCTACTTGAAATTTAGTTTAGAATTACCAGTATGCTCTTGAATGTATGTTACATAATTCATAATTTAAATGCCACTAGAAAAATATTTTTCAATATTGTTAAAATTTATTAGGGTTGGGAATATGGCCTAGTGGCAAGAGTGCTTGCCTCCTACACATGAAGCTCTTGGTTCGATTCCCCAGCACCACATATATGGAAAACGGCCAGAAGGGGCGCTGTGGCTCAGGTGGCAGAGTGTTAGCCTTGAGTGGGAAGAAGCCAAGGACGGTGCTCAGGCCCTGAGTCCAAGGCCCAGGACTGGCCAAAAAAAAAAAAAAAAGTATTGCTCTATATATTAGAGAAAAATGAAAGAAGTTCAAGCTACTGTCTCTTGTTCATAGTGGAGGAAAAAAGAAAGAAAAGAATTGATCTCATATCCTGCTTATCATCTGGGAAGAAAACAATGGCTTCTTTCTCACTAAAGGATCATGGATGTATTGTTATGGGGTTAGAAATGTTATGGGGTTCAAGGGAGGGGATTCCCTGTCCCTCAAAGAGTCCACCACTCAGAGACAGTCTCAAGCAAAAAGATGGACTTATTGGGGAAGCATAAAGCGAACTGACTGGCCAGGGACGCAGCAGACTCTGGAGCTGAAACTGTGACAGTGAAAAGCGGGCTGACTGCCAGGGACACAGTGCAGACTCGGGAGCTAACACTGTGACCCCGAGCAGTCCTCAAATTGGGGTTTATAAAGGTAAAAGCATAGCACAGATGTAGGAGGTTGACACAGGGGGGTAGAGCAAATAACAAGTTAAGCAAGCCATTTACAGAAGCAGAATTTTGGGGTCAGGTTGACCTAATAATCAAGATGGAGTCAGCTCTATTCCCCACCAACATTTCCTACCATGTTTCCCAAAATCAAGATGGAGTCAGCTCTACAACAGTATGCAGATCTATAAACATGAATGTATCCACAGCAAGTACAACCAAATAGAACAAAACAGATTTTTAATAACATCCTATTACTTTTATGAATTACATGTGTGGTAGCTTTTACTCTTTAGCAAGGATGTGATTACCCTGATTTAAAAGGCTGTGCTCCTTACTTGTAGTTGTGATTATATTTTCTTTCTATAAATCGTTCCAGAATGCTATGGAAATACCAATGAGTATCTTAAATATATCTGCAGCAAAATATCGATGGAGTTTAAATTGTTTTTGCAGTAGATAGAATAAATATATATATTTCCACTTTATCTTCATGCTTAACAACATGCCTTTGCTGTGTAGATGGTGAGAGTTAGACATAACTTGCAACTTGGGGACGGGACCTATTTGTGGATTATATTCATGAATTAAGATGTATTTATAAACTAAGTGGTTCAAAGACTTGACAATAACAGATCAGGTTGGTTAAAAATGAATTATTTGTTTTGCTTTGCTGCTTTTTAAAGCAAATATTCAAAACAGTTTCCAAACTTAATTGTTTTTATTTTTGTAGGCACCTCTGGTTTCTCTCTCCTCCTTCTTCTTCCTCTCTTTCTGTCCCCCTAAACCTCCCAACAGGCAGTATATATACACCCCACCACTGACGCCCCGCCCCCTTCACACTGCCTGGCCCACTTAGAAGTGCCACCATGGCAGTGAAGTCGGCATGGGGCGGGACTTCCTGGGCTGCCCCTCCCACACTCCTGACGCAACATAATGCCACGCCCCCTCCTAGGGGTCTGTGGCAGGGACACCAGAACTGGTATTTGGTTATTACAGTGGTAGCACACAGTGAGGCCCTGAGCCACAAGGCTCGAGCCTGTCATCTTAGCTGCTCAGGAGGCTGAGTTCTGAAGATCACAGTTGAAAGCCAACCCGGGCAGGAATGTCCAGGAGACTCCAAAACCAGAAAACCACCAGAAAACCGGAAGTGGAGCTGTGGCTCCACAGGGTGAGCGCCTTGAGTGAAAGAGCTCAAGGACAGCGCGCAGGCCCTGAGTTCAAGCCCCACAACCATCAAACCACAAATGAAACAACAAAACTGAGTTAAAAACCCATTTACACTAAGAAATTCTAGATGTACATTTTAACTTTACGTTTACCTAGGTCCTGGGATGTTGTGTAGCCGCCACACTCCCTGCGGCCATCCCCAATGAGGTCACTCCGGCTGTGGTTAGTATGCCATTTTAAAAGATTAAAAGTCCAGCTCCCAAATTCTCTGTAGAATGTGCCCTCGTGCTCCCCTTGTGTCCACTCGGGTGCGTGGTACAGGGTGGGAAGACCCTGTACTCAGAGCATCCCCGCGAGACTTGGAGTCAAGCGAAAGCCATGCGGAAGACCTGCGGGCGCAGGGCATCCAACCCTCCTGGCTTTCTACGGAGGACGCCTTGGGCAGGCGCAGATCGCCCCACGAGACGATAGTCCCATGGAATTCTAAGGTAACACTCAGCGCAGGCGCAGAGTGTCCCACAAGGCGCTCACCCTGTGGATGTGCGCAGGATACCTCAAATATATTTAATACACTGCCTTAATCTCTTTTTTCATGCTTTCCTGTGTCTCTTCTTTCACTATCTTTCTTATCCTTCATTCTAAATCTTCTTCTGGCCAGGTTTAGACTCTGTACATTCTTCTCCTACCCTCTTAGGATCTCTTCTCACTCATATCCATTTTTGCTAGACAGTGTTGGTTTGTTTGGGTTTGTTTGTGTTATGGGGTTTGAAGTTTGGTCCTCATACTCACCTATTGAAGTGCCAGACGTTGAAGTCAGGCCCCACTTTGCCACGTGAACCCCACTTTACCATACGAACCTGAGATAGGCAGGCCCTGTGAGCAAACCCAGGACAAGCCCATTAGGGCCCAGCCGGTCAAGAACTCTAACCGCCTGGGAATGCTTAACTCTGACCACCCCCAGAGTGCCTCAAGCCCTGAGCCAATCAGATTTGTACCTGTGTCCTAATCTTGCTTGCTTGAACACCTGATTGTTGTTACTTTGTTCTTTGCCTTTATAAGCCCTGTGTAATCACAGCTCGAGGCTTCCTCCTAACCTCCGCTGTGTCAGTGGGTAGGACGAGGCCCGAGTCGCAGCTCGCTTAAATAAAGCCTTGCCTTGCTTTTGCATTTCGGAATGTCTGAGTCTCGGTGGTCTTCTTGGTGGTGGTTTCGCGACTTGGCACAACATTTGGGGGCTCGTCCGGGATGGCCCCAGAGACCCCCGAGACCCCAGACTCCGAAGGTAAGAAAATAGGGCAGTTCATTCTGTGTGTCTGTGTCTATGTGATTTGTAGTTTTGTTTTCTGTTTAGGCCAGTCGCTTGAATCTGAACCTGTAGGTAGTGAAGGACCAGCCGGAGTGGACACGCTCGTATGGGCAGTCCTGGGGGACTTGGGGGACACCTCAAGCCCTCCACAGGGGGCTCAGGCTTCCCACTACCACCCTGGACCTGAAGGACTGGACCTGGAGGCCCTTCTAATGGGCGCCTGTCTAGTCCACTCTATATTCGGGGTTGTCTGGTCCGCTCCTACACAGGAATGGGAGAGAGAGAGCCTCAAGACTGTGTGGTCTGCCCCCTCACAGGGGCAGGAGAGACTCAGTGAGACTGTGTGGTCTGCCTCCTCACAGGGGCAGGAGAGACACAATCGAACTTGTAAGCCACAGCTCCCTAAGTCTGTCTGTAAGTGTTGTCTGGTCTTTGTGCCTGTGATTATTTTTGTGTGTTTCTTTCTTGCACTGTGCCTGACTGACAAACAGATGATGGGGAACGTTCCTTCCACTCCCCTGGACTTGACTTTAGCTCACTGGAAAGATGTACAGGTGACAGCCCACAATCAGTCAATCAGTGAGAGTGTCCACAAAAAAGAACTCTAGGGGGACCCCCACTCAGCCTACTTAACCAGAAAATTATTTGGTGCACTAAAATGTTTTACTAAGACTAAAAATGTTTTACTAAAACTATCAAGCCCTGGAAAATGAGGCTGGAGAATGCTAAAATCATTTGTTAAAGGTTTTTGTCTTAAAATGTACGGCCAATGCTTATTCAGCATGCTTTAAGATCTTTTGAAAATGTATGTGTGTGTGCATGTGTGAGTGTGAACATGTTCAAGACTGCAGTATGATGCAAAACTAAGTTTAAATTCAAAGGGTCATCAAGTTTGGGCATTACCAAATGCTTTAAATGATTTCTCAGGGTTCTTTAATTAAAATTTAAAAAAAATCAGAGCTAAGTGTCAGAAATTTGGATTTAAAAGGATATATATATATATATATATATATATATATATATATACTAAACTAATGGGGATAGAGGTAAACTCTCATTAACTCTATGTATGTATGTATGTAGTATTTCTAATTGCAATTCTTGCATTAAGGAAAAATTGTCATTTGAGTTCAAAGGTCTTCATGCCATGCAGTAACTGGGACTGAAGAAAAAAAAAAAGAGGCTTTTTTGAAACAAGCAGCCCATAGGCAAAGGGCAGCACCTGGTTTCAGAATGCCTGTGAGCTTCAGTTTTCTGATTCAGATAAAAGCTAAAATGTTGTGTTAGTGTTAAAAAGGCTTTGGAAATCAAGAATACATTTCTAGATAAGAAATTTGGAAGTAAAATTGTCCTAAATAACTATTGCAAAGTGAGAAAAGGAGAATTATGGCTACCAAAATGTTTAATTGCCATTCCAGCTTCTTTGTAGGTTTTTTGTAACAGTTTCCAGCAGGCCCACAGAGAAGCACAGGTGATTCCTACAAGTTTGTCAAAATCTAATACTGACCCTTAATAAGTTCCAGGTAAGAGAGCATGCTTAAAAACTACTTCTGTGTGGACCACCTTGTTGCTTCTAATTGGAGTAAAGTGGCCCCTTATAAGACTCACTGATCTGAATCTGCAGTTCAAAGCCAGCCCCAGCAAAGAAAGGTCCCTGTGAGAGACTTGTCTCTAAGCAGCCAGCAGAGTGCTGGGAACAGAGTTGTGTGGAGCTCAAAGTGGTAGGGTTCTAGCCTTGAGCTGGAGAGCTGGGGGACAGTGCTCAGTCCCTGAGTCCAAGTCCAGTGGAAAGTCACTCCTCCTGGGACAAAAGTGATGGAGCATCCAGAGGCAGTAAGCCACTGCTTGGATGGCAGAGATGGTGTCAGATCCTAGAGTCACTCCTTGGCCTTTCAAAAGTTAATCAAAGCCGGGAAGTCCTAGAAGAATAGTTCATAAGCATGCCTTTCCAATGCCCATGTCTGTCTACTGGGCAGGAACTTGCCAGTCATCTGTGATAGTGGTTAGTAAGGGTAAGTTTGTCAAATGAGAGGATAGATTAAAATCTCAACCCCCCGCATTTACTCAAAGCTCTGACTGGCAGTGAGAATTTTAAGCTGATACATCTGTTCAGAAAAGAAAGCTTGTAGACCTGAGATTATGTCCTTATTGAGATCTGTTAAAGGCCTGCAAAGGTATATTGTTAAAAATTGCAAGACCTGTCAGCTTGCCAATGCCCCCAATCAACAGATTACTAAAGGAGCTCGCCTCTGTCGGAATAGGCCAGGCGTGTATTGGGAAGTAGATTTCACAGAAATTACAAATATTTGCTAGTTTTTGTAGACACCTTTTCAGAATGGGTTGAAGCATATCCAACAAAGCATGAGACTGCAAATGTAGTGGCTAAGAAGATCCTGGAAGAAATCCTACCCAGGTATGGCTTCCCATCCACCATTGGGTCAGACAATGGACAGGCTTTGGTCTCAAAAGTAAGTCAGGGAATAGCCGCAGCTTTTGTAAATTGCATTGTGCTTATAGACCCCAGAGTTCAGGACAGGTAGAGAAAATGAATCAGACTCTAAAAGAAACCTTAACTAAATTGGCCTTAGAGACTGGTGCAGACTGGGTGTCACTCCTTCCTTTTGCTCTGCTTAGAGTAAGAAATTCTCCCTATCAGCTTGGCTTTACTTATTTTGAAATAATGTACGGGTACGCCCCGCCCATTATCCCTAGCCTTCAGACTAAATTGCTTGCTGATTTGGATCATGCTGAATTTTTGTGTAAACTCGATTATTTGCAGCTCGTGCACAAGAATGTGACTCCAACTTAAGGCATTATATGATTCTGCTTCTGTCCCTACCCCCCCCCCCCATTTATTCAGACCAGGGGACTGAAATCCATAGAACCACGGTAGAAGGAACCCTAGATGGCATCAAAACTTGGGTTCATTGCTTCCACGCCAGGCCAGCTGACCCCTTTGCCCTGGATGACAACTACCGTGGTGGAACATGGGAGGTCTCCAAGCACCCAACTCAGCCACTTCGCCTTCGCCTCAAGAAAAGAAAGTTAGACTGAATATTGTTATAATTTTCTTTTTGGCTTCTTTCCTTACTACCCTGGCTAGTGTTAATGTTATTTTGGCAGCTCACTCCAAAGTGAGGTGACCCCCTTATTTTAGGTAGTTTTGGGCTTGCTCAGGAATACGGGTATAGCCACCCAACCCTTAGAGCACAACTGAGAAGCTTATGTATTATTTTGTTGCTTACATTTGGATACTAAACACTATACAGCTAATGGTAAGTCTGTATAGCTGAAAGTTAATTTTCAGTTTGCAGTAATCCTGCAGTCCCTTGGTAAAGTAGACTAAGGTTATAGGTTCCTGGCTAGGTAAGGTCAATGCCCCTGAGTCAGCCTGAAGAAGTTACAGAAGATGGATGATCTTCACCCATCAGCCCCCCACTTTAAAACCAAGGGACCAGAGTTGTTTTTGGGAAGATGAGGCAGGATAAACTAGAGGCATGCAAAACAGAGGTACAGAGACTATTCTTGTAAGAAATGGTGACAGGCCCTTTGGTTACTACATTGGGCCCTACTGGCCCATGCCTTACGCAAGCCATTGAAATGGACAGAATGGAGCCATGATTGGCTCCCAAGGTACCAAAAGGAAAAAGGGGGAAGTGAAGTGCCAGACTTTGAAGTCAGGCCCCACTTTGCCACGTGAACCCCACTTTACCATACGAACCTGAGATAGGCAGGCCCTGTGAGCAAACCCAGGACAAGCCCATTAGGGCCCAGCCAGTCAAGAACTCTAACCGCTGGGAATGCTTAACTCTGACCGCCCCCAGATGCCTCGAGCCCTGAGCCAATCAGATTTGTACCTGTGTCCTAATCTTGCTTGCTTGAACACCTGATTGTTGTTACTTTGTTCTTTGCCTTTATAAGCCCTGTGTAATCACAGCTCGAGGCTTCCTCCTAACCTCCGCTGTGTCAGTGGGTAGGACGAGGCCCGAGTCGCAGCTCGCTTAAATAAAGCCTTGCCTTGCTTTTGCATTTCAGAATGTCTGAGTCTCGGTGGTCTTCTTGGTGGTGGTTTCGCGACTTGGCACAACACTATGACCAGTCTTCTTCCATCTATTCTCAAATCTATTGTTCTTGTTAATTTTTCCATTATTATTACTACTATTGAATAGTTGTACAAGTGGATTAAAATTCCATAAAGCAGGTTATAAATATAATGCTTCTTGGTCAGTGTCACCCCTTCTTTTGTTCTTTCCCATCCCCCCCCCGCTTGTCCCCACCTAAAGACAGATATATTGAAGTCTTATTTATATAAAACACAATATATTTTCCCTACATATAAAGATGGAAAGAGTGGGATGAATAACTTGCTGGAATAGTTCGTTTGTTATAAACATTATCTTTATACCACTCTGTAATCTCTTTATGTCCCACCACCACTGACAACTACTGGTTTGTATTCAAATAGCATGTAGTCATTTCTATATGGCTTTTAACAAAAGCACTTGAGAGTCATTCATGTGTTATAGATATCAATAATTAAGTCACTTATTGTTCAGTTGTATTCCATTTTGTAGATATGCCACAATTTGCTTATCCATTTAACAGAAGCTAAACATTTAGACAACACTTGGGTGGTGTCCTATTTAGGGTTGCTATGAGAAAATTCTAAGCATTCATAAACAGAGTTTGTTGTAAATGTATGTATTTCTCTTAGATGAATACTTAAACATGAAATCACTAGCTCACGTGATATGTGTTGTTTGTTTTGTTTTGTTTTTAAAAAGGAGACAGGAGACAAACTGTTTTCTAAAGTAGAATAATATTTCAGTTAAAAAATTCAATACATTTTAATGGGAGATTTTATAATTTATCCAAATGTTTTAGTTGTACATTTGTATTACTAATAAATCTTTGATTTAAAGGGCTTGGTTATTTTTATTACTCAAAGCAGTGAAATGCACTGAGGCAAACTATCAAGACATCTTACTGCTTACTGCTGGCAAGATCCTGGCTAGAGTTCTCTTGGAAAGACTACTGAGTGGTCTTGCCAACTATGTGCTCCCAGAATCACAATGTGGCCGTGGGCCATGGCGCAGTACAGCTGACTCAATCTTTGCAGCATGTTTGGATTTAGGAAAGTCAAGGCTTAAGTCAGGCTGGATGTTACAAGATTAAAGATTTCAGAAGATTTGTATTTTTCTGGTTAAATGTACTACCACTGAACAAGTAGGCCTTATAGGATAGTCAAAATGTTTTTTTTTTTTATTTCAAAAATATTCTTGACATAAAATATTTTGGAAGCAAAGTATGAACAACAGTATCTTAATAGATTTACCTTTACCTGGTGAAATAACTTGATTATTTATTTATTTATATTGGATTTAAGTTACTACATATATTTCACAGTACACTTTTAACTTTTACAATGATGAAAATTTTTATTCTTCTCTTACTGAGTCTATAAACTTTAACAATAAACTCATTTCCTCCATTTCAGATGATATGTACATTACTTTCCTTTTGTTTAGTAACATCTGTTCCCTCTTTCACTCATTCCTTCCTTCCCACTCCCACCCATGAGTTGCTTAGTATCACTTTCATCAGTGTCCAATGTAGCTGATTGTCCCCTCTGCTATTATTATTATTATTATTATTATTATTATTATTATTATTTTCACACACTTTCCACTCGTTCTGTGTCCTCTTTTCTTTTGAAATCTTGAGACCTGTTTACTTTGTTCTACCTCTTTGCATTTTAATTCTAACACATCAGGGAGGCCATACACCGTTTACCTCTCTGTTCTTGGCTTGTCTCACTCAGCATGATTTGTTCTAGTTCCATCCATTTTCCATCAAATGGTATTATTTTATCCTTTCTAATAGCATTGTAAAATTCCATTTTATGTAGGTACCACAATTTTTTGAATCTATTTATCTGTAATGGGGCATCTGGGTTGTTTTCTGTATGTTGGCTATTGTGAATAGTGCAGCAATGAACGTAGAGGTTCAGGTGTCCTTGTGCTATGTTGGATCCTGTTGCTCAGGGTATATGCCTAGGAGAAATATGGCTGTGTTGTGGGGTATGTCTATGTTTAGTTTTTTTGAGGAACTTCCAGACTGCTTTCCAGAGTGGTTGTATTTGTGTACTTTCCCGCCAGCAGTACAGTAGGGTTCCTCTATCTCCACATCCCCTCCAGCATTATTTGTTGTCTGAATTCAGACTATAGGCCATTCTGACTGGGATAGGGAGTATTGCAGTGTTGTTTTTATTTGCATTTCCTTTACAGCCAGGGATGGGGAGCATTTCCTCATTTGTTTCTTTGCCATTTATATTTCTTCTTCTGAGAAGTGTCTATTTAGTTATTTAGTTCCTCCTTTGCCCATTTAGTGATTGGTTTATTAGGATTGGAAGGGGTTAGTTTCTTGAGCTCCCTCTAAATGATAGATATTAGGCCTTTGTCTGTTACATTGCTGGTAAATATCCCAATTGGTTGGCTGTCTTTCTACTTTAGTAAAGTCATTGTTTTACATTATTCACAATATTTCTAATTGTCAATTTTGAAAGCTTCTGGGTTAATCTCTGTGACATATTTTCAATTGTATTAAAATTAAAAGATCTGTTTAATTCTTATTTTGATATGATATATGACCAGCATTTTATCAGTGTTTCATTTTCAACTGCCATTTATTGATATCACTATGCTAATGCCAACTATGCTACAAATCAAATATACCACTTAGTCCTAATAGTTTGGATGAAAACCTCTGGAACAATTTTCTAGTAAACAAAATAACCTACCTGAAGCAAAGTGCAAGCAATGTCTACTCTGTGCAGTAAATACACAGAAAGTACTCTACTTAAAAGCAAACTTCGGCAACTGCTTTTGAAATTTATAGAAAAATTCAATTAAAATATAAACCAATAAATTCTGAGATTATTTTTAAAGACAAACAGACAATCTCTTAATAGTTAATCTATTAATGATTACTCCTTGACATAAAGAAGAATTCTATGGCTCTACCTACTCCGGAAGACATTCTTGAAGTTTATTTCCTGAGCAAACAGACTTGGTTACTTATAGCTTTCTAAGACTCAGCATGACTTTTGCCATAGCTACCAAGACTAGAAGATGATGTAGTCCCAAAGTGATATTTATTTGTACCAAATGTGATGGTAAGTCAGAATTGAACTAGGATGATAAAAGATTTAAATGCAGCTTACATATGCATCATAGGGTTGTCATAAACCATAGATCTATTCATATCCAAGGTCAGTTAGGCACACTCCTGTAATTTAGACACAGGAAGTGTAAGTAGGAGAATCACAGTCCTAGGTCTACATAGGCAAAAAAATATAACATCCTCTTCTGAACAAAACAAAAAGGGCTTGGGGATATGGCTCTACCACATGTCCCTGCCTAGCAAGTACAAATGCTAGAGTTCAAAAATCATAGACCTCCAAACTAACCTAATGCCAGGGCCAAGAGCTTGTAAAAAATGTGCTATGCTGTCAATATCAACTCAAAATGGACCAAAGACCTCTATGTCATGACTGAAACTTTGAAACTACTTGCAAGATGGAGTAGGAGAAACATTAGAATGTATAGGCATAGGCAGAAACTTTTTGAAAATAATCTCAGAAGAACAGAAAATAGGAGTCTTGACAAGTGGAATTGCATCAAAATGTTTCTACACAGCAAAAGACATGATTAATGACTATGACATAATTTTTTTTTTTTAATTTGGCCAGTCCTGGGGCTTAGACTCAGGGCCTGAGCACTGTCCCTGGCTTCTTCTTGCTCAAGGCTAGCACTCTGCCACTTGAGCCACAGCGCCACTTCTGGCCATTTTCTGTATATGTGGTGCTGGGGAACTGAACCCAGGGCCTCATGTATACGAGGCAAGCACTCTTGCCACTAGGCCATATCCCCAGCCCTATGACATAATCTTTACCAGCTGTAAAGATCTTTAACAGCTATACATCCAAGAAGGCCCTCCTATCCAAAATAGAAAATGAACTAAAAAATAGCATCCCTCAAAACTAATAACGCAATCAATAAATGAAAAAATATATTTAAGAGTGACTTCTCAGAACAAGAAGAATGACAAATAAACACACAAGGAAATGCTCAACATTCCTGGCCATAAAGGAAATGCAAATCAAAACAATTTTGAGATTCCATCTCATCTCAATTAGATGGGCCACCATCAGGAATTTAAACAACAAATGCTGGTGGAGATGTCAGAGAATAGGAACCCTATTGCTCTGTTGGTGGAAATGTAAACTAGTACAGCCACTAAGGATAGGTGGTCTGGAGGTTCCTCAAAAAACTAAATAAACATGGATCTTTCCTATGACCTAGCCATACCATTCCTGGGCCTCCACTCAGAACATCATAAATCAGGCTACAGTAAAAACACTTGCACATCCATGTTCAATGATGCATTATTCTCAGTAGCCAAGTTATAGAAACAACCTTGATGCCCTATAATGGATGAATGGATCAAGTAAAATGTGGTACATATACACAATGGAATTTTACTCATCCATTAGAAAAAATAATATGTCATATGCAGGTAAATAAATGAGCTTAGAACAAATCATGCTAAGTGAGATAGGTCAAATTCAAACAGTGCCTGGTTTTTTCCTATGTGGAAACTAGGTCTAAAATACAGCTAGACATGAGAACTTATACAGAGCTCTATGCAATTACACATAGTCAGACTAAAGGAGGATACCCTTAAGGAGGAACCCAAAGATACAACTCCTATAAATATTGAAAATACTGTTTATCATAAAGTAAATTCCAAGAATGGAAATTTTTTGGGCAGGGCAAAGAGGAGACAAAGGAATGGAGGGAGGGAGAATGAGCAAATGCAGTCATTGTATTCAATATACAGCATGTGAAAAGTGAACTATGCAATCTGTGGGTGGATATAGGAGGGAGAAAATGGGGACAAGTGAAAGAAGGGGTAACATTGCCCAAGAAGCATTTTACTCATTACCTGGCTTATGGATGGTAACCACTTTGTACCACTTATTAACGATAACAATAAACAATGCTATATAGAAGCCAGACATGGTGGCACAGACCTGGAATTTAATTTCTTGGAAGGTGGAAGAAGGAGGATTACAAGGTCAAGACCAATTCAAAGGTAGTGAGACCTTGTCCCCAAAATGAGATTAAAAATGGTAGGCTTGGGCATTGTTCAAATGGTAGAGCACTTACCTAGCATGAGGCCCTGCCTGGGCTCAACCTTTAGTACCTTAATAGGGGTGCGCGACAAGGGAGAAGAAGAAATGCCATGCAGAGTTTGGGAGGAGAAATCTTTTTACTTGGCTCTGAATTTTCCAAGAAGGGAGACTTCAGAGGGGGAAGACAAAGATAACTCTGGTCCCCAAGATAAAAAGGTTATCAGTAGCAAGAAATGTGAAAGTTAAAAATAGATAGAAAGGACTACAAAAACCATAATGAATTTGGCTTTTAAAAGACAGAACTCATATATTATTTTAAGGAAAAAGTATCAGAGACCCACTGAATTATTTTTGCAACCACATCTCTGGTATAGAGGAGGAAAGTGTTACTTCATTGAAAAACAGAATGACATACTGAGCAGAACTAATCAACTAAAGGAGTGTGGGGAGACACTTTGTGACTTTGGGTGATAAAATGAATGCATTATTTTCCTCTGGAGTAAAGAGAGGAAGGCTTGGGTAGAGGTGAGGAATGATGTCCTAAAAATTTTCTAGAAAATTCTTTATTATAAAAATGAGGTGGAATATGCAGCTGAGTGCCAATTGCCTAAAATGCATGAGATTCTTGGTCCCCTCACTACCATTGAAATAAAAGAAAACAAAAACAATATAAAATTAAGTTAAAAGTTACAAAATAAAGTAAGAAAACTCATCACAGACAAAAGTCTAACTTGTTTCCTCTACTTTTAATATATTTATTAGTGTAAGATAATTTCACAAAATGGTTTTGTTGTGACATTTTTATACATCAATACAATGAACTTGGATCAAATTCAGGCGTTCATTTACCACCACCCCCCCCCGCTCTCCTTTTAACAGTATTTAATAGGTTTCATTGTGCTATTTTCTTTTCTTTAATTATTAAATATTTTAGCACTTTACTGCTGTTGCCTCAAGTAGTTTTCATAATTAATATTGATTTTTATTGTCAAACTGAAGGATAAAAAGACAAACCAATAAAACAGCAATACTTACAAAACTATATGGTGTAAACCAACTGTACAACTAACAGGGGGAGAGAGGAATAGAGGGAAAATGAAGGAGGAGGTAACAAGTTAGATAACTATTTAAATATACAGATTTTCAAATTTCCAACAACTAACTAGAAGAAAATAGAGGACAACAGCAGACAATGAAGGGAAAAGGAATTACTTTTTTTTTTTTTTTTTTTTGCCAGTCCTGGAGCTTGAACTCAGGGCCTGGGCACTGTCCCTGAGCTTCTGTTGCTCAAAGCTAGCATAGCATTCTACCACTTGAGCCACAGTGCCAATTCTAGCTTTTTCAGTTTATATGGTACTAAGGCAAGCACTGTACCACCAAGCCACATTCCAAAACCAAGGAATTATAATTCTTAAGCTTGGAAAGGTTAAGCACTTCACTGAAAATAGAGAAATGCAATATAAACTTATGGATATAACCATTTCTTCATTTGCTAGACCAGAATTGTGAGTAATGAATGTGTTTTAAAATAGGTAACTTCAAAAATCATTAACGAAAAATATGAAAGAAATGCTACAGGGCATAAATTGTGTTATATATGTAAGCTAAAGAGAGAATTAGTAGAGTGGATCAAGTGGTAGACTATTTTCTTAATGAGGTTAAGGCCCTGAGTTCAAAACCCAGTACCACCAAAAACAAAGGTAAGAATTTCAGATTGTCAATAAAAACCACGAAAATGGTTTGATGAGATATCATTAAAGACCGAGTATTGCCAGAGATCGGGCCAGGCAGCAGAGTGCCTGCCTAGGAAGCATAAGTTTGAGGCTCTGAATTCAAACTCCAGTAAAGAGAGGAAAAAAAACATAAAATTTAATATAATCATCTCTGCCTCTGCAAAAAAAGTATCTCTTTCCTCTCTTCCCTTACCCCTTGCCTCCCTACCCCCATCCTCCCAGATACACTAACTTTTTTCTTCACCATACATAGATAGTATAACTACAACAACCATATTTAACCACAGAGTCAACTCAAGGATTAAATAAACACAATGAGAATGGCAGAAAGATGGGTAAAAGGAATATAGGTCTTCATTGATATTATTGATCTTGTGGTGGTATTCTACCTAGAGCTGTCTTACATCTGGACCTATGTGAGATAATACATTTGTCTGTTCTTTAAGCCACATTGGAATTGTGACTTCTGTTATTGTAGAGGAAAATAATCGAAATAAATACATGTGTATAATCCATGTCTATATATTATATGTGTTTCTGTACACACATGCTATATGTATGTATATATGTAATATATAATGAATATGCTATTACTAGCTCTATTACAAACACCTATATTTGAAATGCATTATTTTAATCTTAAAAATAATTTATAATTGTGGTTTTACATAAATTTAGATGTCTGAATTTTTTTCTTTGGATAAAATTTTAGAAATAAAGTCAACATAAAGAACTTCTTTTTTCATTTCTTTATTGTTTAAGTGATGTATAGAGGGGTTACAGTTTCATACGTAAGGCAGTGAGTACATTCCTCATCCAATTTGTTACATAATGAACTTCTAAGGATCTTGTTACTGATTTTAAAAAAATCTTGAACAAATTAAGCTGAGTTTACTTGAACAAAGAACAGTTTGTCAACCAGGCCACCCTCAAAACCAGAAGAGATTTGAGAGCTCCACAAGGGGGCAGGCAGCATTTATAGAAAGAAAACAAACAGCTTGATTGTCAATAGCTTTAACTTTACATTATTTGTACAAGGTCTGCTCAGTTGACAGGATATGATTGACTGAAGCTCAGCTGCTGTGATTAGCTGACATTCAACTGTTACAAAATATACTCTTAATAGATTTTTAGTTTGTTAATGTACTAAGCTGCAGTTTAATTACATAGGAATCAAGGTATAAGATCAGCCTCACATCAAATTCAGTTTAACATTACAAATTTGAAGGGACTGGTCAGGACCATATATATATATATATATATATATATATATATATATATATATATATATATATAGTATTTATTTCTGATCACCCTTACAAACTCTAGATACTAGCATAAAATGTTAGGTGAATGGGTGATAGGTCATTTAAGCATATATTTTTATTATTAGTTATAATTAGCAATGTGGATTATTAACAAGTTACATTTTCTCAGGGAGTTCTTAAATATGACAAGTATTTAGCATAGGTTCATATACAATTTAAAAACAAAGAGTAAGTAGATTAAGCCTATTCCTATGTTATCACATAAAGATATCTTGAACCCATGTTGAGTGAGAATTTTTTGTAAAAAGAGAAGCTCCACACATTGATTCACTGATGTGAATCAGACTGAGCTGGTTGCGAGGCAGTAGAGTCACAATATATCTCACCTTTAAATTTACACTTTTAAGAATAGGAGAATATTAAGCATTATTTTCTGAATAGGTTCAGGAAGAAGATAGGCATCATGAGCAATTTCCAATGATGTTGAGCCTATAAAGCAAAAATGGTAATTAAGTAAGAGGAGGCTTGAGGAAAAAGCTGAAATCAGTTTTTCAACAATTGAAAGGTTATATTTGTTCACATCTCAGATGTTTGTGAAAAACTACACATATGTATTTGGACTTTTCCTTGCATGCATGCACCTAACTTAGTCACTTTTCTTTTTAGTCATGAATCTGAGCCTCAACTTCCTTTTTTAGAAATGAAGATAATTATTGGGTCCAAGTGGCTAATGACAGTAATTCTGGCTGCCTAGGAGGCTGAGAGCTGAAGGACTGCAGCTCACGGCTAGGCCAGGAATTCTGACTCTATCTCTAAAACCCAGAGGTGATACATGATTCAAATGGAAGCACACTGGCTCAGAAAGCTGAACAAATGCAAGGCCCTAAGCACAACTAACAAAAACTACACAAACAAAAAGAAAATGAAATGGAGATGACTACATAATTTGAATGTATTTATATCTTGTATTGTGAGTAGCTTAGCTCTTGACAAATTAGGTAAGAGATACGGAGGCCCAACACACTAACCAGGTAATGTTACTGCCAGGTAAGGTATATAAGTTATATCTATGTATGTGTTCAAATTCCAGTTCTTTTCACAATGTTTCTTCAAATATAGTTCTTGGCCAGGATCAGAAATCCTTGGTCAATCTGGACAGGGCTTATTATACATACACTATACATCTCTATCTGCAAAGGAAAGAGCTCTGCTAGTCCTGCAGTGGCAGAGCTGCTCTTCCCATGAGAGGCCTACTTCATACAATTTGCTTCAGACTTAAAGATGTACCTTAATCTATATCAGAAGATGGAAATTAAATCATGCTCCCTATTCAACTTCATGGGAATTCTGTCTGACTCTGTAACCATAGGAAGTTTGTGTAATGTAAGATACAGGTCCTATAGTTTTAGACTTTGGAGTACATTTACTGTCTGCCAAGGTAAATCTAAAACTGGGGGAACTATTCATAACTGCTTTTCTTTGCTGTGATTTTTACGTGGCCTGATTAAGAGCTGAAGCTGACCTAAGATTTCTCTGTAGAACCCTTAACCTAGGGTTCAGGGAGCCACCTAATTCTTCTTAAGAAGTAAGAATTAGGACTGGGAATATGGCCTAGTGGCAAGAGTGCTTGCCTCATATACATGAAGCCCTGGGTTCGATTCCCTAGCACCACATATATAGAAAATGGCCAGAAGTGACACAATGGCTCAAGTGGTAGAGTGTTATCCTTGAGCAAAAAGAAGCTAGGGACAGTGCTTAGGCCCTTAGTCCAAGGCCCAGGACTGGCAAAAAACAAAAAACAAAACACACACATACACACACAAAACAAACAAACAAACAAAAGTAAGAGTTAAGTCACCTTCTTCTTCTTAAATTGCCTAAGAAGTATGAAGCTTTTTAGGAAGATATTCTTGGAGCTAAAGGCCAAATACTTGACTCAGTGATTTCCTAATTATTTCCATTTAAGAATTTTTATTTTCTCCAACAGCCACTTTAATGTGTTGAGTAAACTGGTGGTTTATTAATCTACATTCAGAATTGTATCTTGGCCTTATCAGGATTTGATGACATCATGTAGGCTAACTTTCTTGTGTTGCTGTATTTTGGTGTGGGCTGTTTGGAGGTAACAGCAAAATTCCAAGTTTCCTAGGAACAAAGCCAAGAGACATTTAGCTCCTTTGTCAGAGTTAGTGTCCATGAGGCAGATCTGGGAAGCTGTTGTGGAGGATCTATGGCCAAAACCACATAATCAAATTTGGTACTGAATAAGACTCTTCATAACACACTAGGAAAAACACATGATCCTTGGAAAGAAAAGTTGTAACTGAATAATCTTGAATGGTTAAGAAAACAAATTAAAAGGGGTAAATAAATTAATTTTTAAAAAGTCTGCCTTAAAGTTACCCTTAAGATTAATTGAATCTAACAGTTCTGGGAGTATATTTCTAATGAATAGTGTTTTGCCTATAGGACATATACAGAGGTGATAAAATTTTTGATTAAAATTTATTTAAAAGACAGGTTGTATGTGTACATAGGTTTAATAGAAGCAGATTACATTATTGAAACTTTCATATAGTAATCCAAAGCTGGAGTCAATGAAAATTAAATATGTGTCTGCTTCATTGTCATGCTGCATGCTTCTACATTAGAAATATTTAGTATAATGCTAAACTGGATATGGATTATTACATCTTTATGAGTGAAACTAATAGGGGGTTTATCTGTCATTGTTATACATATATTTTATGCCCGTCAAAAAAGTTAGGTAGCCGACATAAAACCTTACACTCAAGAACTTCCTGTATTCCTGATAGAATATGCTGTTCAGTGAGGTATTTTGTCATGTATGTAGATTATATTTAAATATCCTCTCTAGCTAGTATCTTAAATGGGAACAAAGATGATTTAGTTATAAACCACTCTTGCTATCTAATGCAAAAATACTAATTTTCCAAAGATTCCCATTGTAAAATATCTTCTAGACATGAACTAAATTAAGCACCATTTTGCATTGCCTGACATCGTACTCAGGGATGACCAAAATGACTATAGTTTTCTTTGATACGTTTTTCAGTCTGTACACTGTAACTGAATGACTAAGTAGTATATAACACAGACCAGTCATGCTAGAATTTGCATATCAATGCCCAAAGTTAAGTTTGTTAGTGATAATATTAGTAGTATTCATGTTTGTTTTATAAACTGATCATTTGCTCTTTAAAACAAAAATTTTTATCACTTCTTCCATTAAACTTATTGAATGCTTTATGGCTAAGTTTTTAAACTGTAGAGGTTGAGAGGAAGGATTTATTAAAAAATGCTCCTGTACATTGTATTTCACTTAAGGATTTCTATGTACTTTTGCAATTGTTTTGCTATCCAGTTTGGAAATTGGTGTTCTTAATCTTCAGATAAATGTGCTAGTACCATCGAGTGCTAGGTAAAAGACATAGCTTCTCTCTGTCCCTCTGGCTTCAGTAGAACTTGTAACTCGAGGACCATATACCCTTGCCAACTGCAATGCATTTGGAAATTGAACCTATGAAAACATATAAATAGTTTTCAGGTCAAGATAGGGAGAAATAAAAGAGATACAGCTAGTCAGTCTTTGCTTTTGTGTATGTAAAGCAACTTGAACAGAACAACTTTAACAGGAATTTCACTCATAAAGACTGTAGTTGCAGACCCAATGAAACTAAATCAAACTTTTCTGCTAAATCAGTAGGCTTTTATCATAAAGCAAAAATGAGAAACCCACAACTAATGATTAGGACATAAAACTGTTATGTCTTTCAAGAATGTGAAAACACTTTAATATAATTTATATTGTTTCTACACAATAGATGTAGGAAATAATTTCACTTAGTATAAGTACAATGAATTTGATTAACAAAATCCCAATTTACAAAATAAAAGTAAATAAATGCAGAAATATATTCATTATCAAATTATAACATAAAATAACAATTCTTATTGAGATATGTTTATTATTTGCTATTTCTGACAATGGAGTTATTCATTTTGGTATGCTTAGTAATATTCATAACTAGTAAAATAATGGAACGTTGAGGTTTGAATACAATGACAGTAAACCATTGAAATTTCACATTCACATTGTATAGCCACCGTGAATCCAGAAGTGAATGTTAATAATGTAAAAAAATATAAAATGATTGTAATATAACCATCTAACCATTAACATGTGGAGTTTTAAGACCACTATTTAATTGCTAATTTTATCTGAAATATAAGCAGTTGCTTTTCTGTGATACAAGACATGTCCTTGTGCCTTCATACTTAATTTGAAATATCTTTAGTGTAAAAATATACCAAAGTAAATAAAAAAGGAGACACTTATTTACAAAACAATATTGTATACATATTATATAAATGCAATTATTTCAAAGTTTTTATACAATATTGATAGAATTAGTCATTTTCATTATTTTATCACAAGACTGCAATGTTGCAAAGGCAGGCTGTAATTCTGAAATTCTGGTAAAAATGAATACTGTTTGGCTGCCTTTTAAGATACTACAGTTTCTCCCAATATGCTACAGAATTGAAAGCTGACTTGTGGAAACATAATGCCTCTTTCATTAAAGAAAATCCATTCTCCATTGGAGGTGATGAAAATGCACCTGAAGAAGGGAGAAACTTATTATTTAGCTGATTGTGTTTTGTTTGATAAACCTGATAACATCAGTGTATTGTAATAGCACCATTGGCATGAATTGTTAATATACTGTCGAATCACAATAGGAATGGAAGCTTGCACATGGTGTACCATCCCTTCTTTTGTGGAATTTTTATCTTACCAAGTATGCTATCATACAATATAAATTCAAGTGTATAAGAATGTTTCAAAAGATGGTAAATAACAACCTTCATTTTACCAATATTATATATGTAAGTTTTTCTGTAAATACTAATAAAATTGTAAAGAATTAGAGTTTAAAGCATACTCCTTTAATTCATCAGAACACAAGGAGAGTTGCTTTTATTTCCTTGCCTATGTTGTAGTTGTAATACATGTGAACATACATATAATTTGATCTCCTCCTAGTTAAAAAAACTCTGGAAATCATAAAACTTCCCATTATATGATTTGTTTTGATGGTTAAATGCCAACCATTGCATATATTCTCTCTTTAGTTCATATACTGTAACTTGTGCTTAAGTGACTATAGCATACTCAAGGCCTATAGCCTGTGGTACATAATTTCACAGTTTCAAAATTGTTGAGGGGAAAACCTTCCATGTTTAAGGAAGCTATGAACTAATGTAAATCTCATGAGCACCCACAGCGGTCTACCACCATGGCTGGAATTTTCCCATATATTATTTGTTCTTTGCCATTAAAATACAGCATATTAATGGGTGACATTTTTGTGGGAGTACAGCAAGGGCCCGCTGAACCTCTGGGATTCGCTTGGTGTACAAGATGAGTATGAGGATATTTTTGTAAAAATACAAATTCACACTCTCCAGAGCAGTAATTAGCCTTGTATCTTTTGGGTGCAATAATCCAATCCCATCCAAATGCTTCGAAATCCACTGTTAGAGGGTAACGACAGCATCGCGATTCTGTTGAGTGCTCATCACAGTCAAGGCCAAAATCTCTTCTGGATCTTTTTGGCGTATCTGTTACTTTGACCTCTAAAAAGGGATTCTGCATGAAAAGAACAATTAGTAATAGTAAGAGAGCCTGAAACACTTTCCTATCCAAAGAAGTATTAGAAGAAACCAAACATTTGTATACCAAGTGTATTTTTCAGAAGTACAGTCTTAAGGAATCTTAATTTACATTGGGCTTGATTTTCCTCTTACACAGCATAAATATACACAGCAATACATATGTCCCTAAAGTCAAATTGTTCTATGTATCTTTGTTTATGTTATTTTTATCTTGACAGTACTGGCATTTGAAGTCAGGGCCTTACACTTGCTCACCAGGTGCTCTAGTACTTGATACATGTTTTCAGCCCAGTCTGCTTCAGTTATGTTTCAGGTAAGACCTTGCATTTTGTACCTCAATCTTCCTACCTATTCCTCCTACATAACTGGGATCATGAGTGTGTGCCCCCATATCTGACTACTTGGTTATGTAGAATCTTCCTAATTTTACCCAGGCTGGCAGTGAACCTCAATCATATGGATCTTTATCTCCAAAGTAATTTAGGTGATATGTGTGCACCACTGCACCTAGGTTCTATATATTTTCCATTTTTGTTTTGTTTGATTCTAAGACATTCTGGAACTTGAAAATATGTGTGGGAAGAGAGAGGAGAAAGAGAGAGTGAAAAGGGGAGGGGAGAGGTGAGCATCCTGTCTAAATCACCGTTGATCACATCCACTCTCCCTTTCTGTGCATACATCTGGCAAGTATAGGAGGAATAGGAAGGCTCATCCATCCTCTTCCCCAGGTCTTTCCTCAAGGAAATTTGGGTAATAAAAACAAGAGCAAAACAGCTATCTCTGTACAGCATGTGGATTGTACAGCAAAAGGGAGGCATAATGATAAAGGAAACTCTAGCTGTATACATACGAAGTTAAAAAAATAAAACCCTATGAGAGAGAAGGACAGATTCACAAGAAGAGATGGTGATATGTCTTTTTCTTCTTTCACTGAAAATTATTTCTGTTCAGATATTCAAGAAGAGTTTCTTAACCCTGTTCTTGCCTCAGTCTTTCAATACATTTGAGCCATTCCTTTTGGAGGGCAAAATCTATTGAATATGTCTTGTTAACTACCTGCTTAATAATTAAAACTTGCCATATTAGCAACTTTGTTAATTAAAATACCTACAAGAAGAATTTTTCTCAAATAATTGATAGTCATTTTTCAATCTTGTATCAAAATAAAAATAGACCTGGTTTTCCCAAGATGGCAAAAAATGACTCTCATTTAGAAAGTCAACAACTTCAATAGATCATTTAGAACATTATACAGTCTTTTAAAGTATATATTTTCACTTATAGCAGATCGGATTTACCAATTAGGTATTTGTCATAACCTTGTCTTGATGTTGTTTAAATCAATCAATATTCATTAAATAAACCAATACACAAGCAATCCAACCAGATCAGAAGCAAGCTAAATGAAACTATAATTTTATTAGGGGTATTCAACAAACTAAACTACATGAATCAGTTCATCATTATCTTGTAAGTAGTATATTGAATAAGAGGAGCTTCCATGTAGCATTTTCAATAAAATATGTCTATACACATGCATAGTTAATTTCTATAAGTAAAACATTTGAATTTAATATTTTTCCTAATTCACGCAAAGCCAAAATTTTTAGAACACTGTGGGAACAAAGTGGAAGAGAAAAGTTTTGTTTTGTCAGGTATATATCTACTACATGGTTTATATTTTTATTCATATAACTATCATATCAATGAACGTGCTTTATATTTCATTTTCAGTTCAGAAGAACTCCTTATGAAATTAAGAACCATGATATAATTGTTTTAAATCTTCATGCAAAGTAAGAGTAACAAGGAACTATTTCATGGGATATGAAATTAGACACCCACTTTTATTGGGTACAGGGCTACCATCAGGTTAAAAGACTTTTGTCTGGTTTATGAGCATGGGAAATTGGTATTTATGTCCCACTAGTATTCATTCATTTTATGAATAAAATCCTAACTGGATTGTTAGTATGTTATTTTCAGTTGTCACTTACCAGCCCATCCTCTCCTGGTCCTGGGAAGGTTACAGCAAGATCATGACCATTCTCATCTAAAGCTTTTATTTCAATGCCTAAGTTGGATTCAGGTTGTTTGAGCCAATTTTGCAATACTGTCTTCACATCAATGCTCTGCCAAATACCAGTGCCTGGGTTCATGTCAAGTTTCAGAGATCGGATTCCAGTATACCTTGTACCATCTTTCATGGGTTTGATGAGTCTCAGGATTTGTACAAACACTGTTGTAGGAGTCTTCACAGGCCTCAGATATATCCAGAGTTGGGCCTTTACTACTTTATTATATTGTATTTTAGAGCTAAATTTAAAGAAGCAACATTTGGGCTTTCCATCCGCTTGCAATAGAAAATCAGCTACAAGTGAATAAGAAAAAAGTTATTGAAATTATTTCTCATGAAAATAGGAAAAAAAAACATAATAATAATTGAGCATTTTTTCACTTGGGAAAATGTATGCCTATGTAGTATTTTTAAATGAAATGTAATGTAGAGCTTCATTTATTACTCAGAAAAAAATGCCAAAATAATTATTCCAGCTTTTTAGAATTTCTTGGATTTATGTGTTTTCAGCTGTTTTGAAGGAGTTCTTCTTTTAGACAATTGTGAATTAAGGGCTGTTTTGTGAAGGAATGAACAGTAGATGAAATTTTAAAATGATGATGATTATAGAGAACAAGAGACACTGTGAAGGAACATCCACTTAGAATTCTTTGGGAATCTGAGTAGTTACACTTACGGAACAGCTGTACCAATCAGTCTGGATGAAGGAACCCTTCCCCCAGGCCTGAATTACCTGGGGACAAGACACACTGAGCAACTTACTGAGCCTCAGGAATTAGCAGAAAATATAGTTCATCTGTTATATTTTGGCTCAAGATTAGCCTTTCAAAGGAACAAAACTAGACAGGTAGTTAACACAAAAACTGATTTTATTCAAGTCATTTTCTAAGCTAGAAAGTATTGCTTCGAGTCAGCCTGTTATGGTTAGCACAAACATTAAGAATTTTCTTTTGCTTAAAAAAAATAAGATACGACTATTTAATAGCAGAATCTTAAGTAAAACAAATACTTTTGAATGGTAACATGATTATTTTATGAAGGAAACTATTTTGAAACACTTTCAAGTCTAATTTAAGGTAAATAAAGCACTGTATAAAAGCAAGATTCCTGACACAAGAAACAAAAATCTTCCTTGTCATGCTTGCTCTGATAAGATGCCTCTTTCCCTTTCCTCAGAAAGTATTCTTTCTAAGCTGATCAAGAAGATAGATGAAATATATTATCTTTCAGATGCAATATTGTTATAGGATATGTATTAGTCCTATCTTGCATGAAGAATAAAATATTTTGAGAGGTTACTAAGCAATGTAACTGCTTGAAAATACGCAGACAGCCTGCTCTCAATAAGAGGCTCATGACCGAGGTCCAAGTAGGACTTTATAAGCCATATGCTACCTGATTAAAATGTCTGTTTCCTAAAGATTTTCTGATATTTAGCTCATGATTATCATTATGCTATCTTTGCTTCATCATTGCCTTGACTAATATGTTAAATATCTAACTTTTTCTTACTGTTCAGTGGACTCATTTTCACAGTTAAATATTTTGATTCATGAGCAACACAAAACAAAACTATGGGAGATAGATTTAAACATCAAAACCACTGTAGGTAAGCAGCAGTACTCAAAGAAGCTTAAAGAAATGTCTTCCTTTTTTATTTGTAAAAAGAACTTTTTATAAATGCATATTTTAAAAAATCAAAAGCAATTACAAAATCTCATGTAAGCTTTTAACATTGCTGTAGTGTCTCCCAGTCCTTGCCTTGGAAAAAGTAGGCAGTGAAAATACAAGCATTCTATATTTTCCATGCTAAACTGAATATCAATGCTGGGCAAGTAGTTAAGTTTCAGCCCTTTAGTTCTATAAGGAGACAAGTTCATACAGCACCTTTCAATGGCAATGTATTTCTTAGAGAAATCTAAAATTTTAAAAAAACAACCAAACAACCCTCTTTCCTCTCCCACTTACATACAAGCCAACAGCTTGTTAAAAGAGCCTGAAAATAGATCTGTTTCTCATAAACACTAGAACAGTCAGCAGAACTGTTGCTATACACTAACAGAACTACTTACACTCTGTAGGCATAGTGATGATTGTTTCCGTGGTCGCGTGATAATCATCATCTTCTAAAGAGCCATCACTGCTGTCATCCCTCTGGACGTCGTACTGATCAATCAGTTCCCGGAGTGGAGGAGCTTTGGGTAGAAGTTGTCTTATGGCATCTTTGCTGATGTTAGGAGCTGTTTCCAGGCGAAGTTTACTGAGGATTTGAATCTTTATGGCTTCTATCCGTGAATATTTAGTGTTTTGTCTCCAAGTACATGCATGACACAGAGCCTCTTTTTCCACATGTTCTTTTTGTTCACTGTTCTCATTTAGATCCACTGGACCAGCAACAATCAGCATGAACAGGTAAATAGAAACATAGATTTGCAGCTTTTGCATGATTTAATTCAGTACAATCTTTTTTACCCTGGTTCTTAATTCTTCCTTTTGCTTTTGAGTAATGCCAAGCAAAATTTTAATGCATGTACAGTCAGAGAGACAACTTGCCACACCAGTGAATCTTGTATACTGTATTCCAAGTGGCTTTTTATATTCCAACTCAGATGAGACAAGTGTCGTCAGGATCTATGATTGGCTCTTGCTCCACAATGAATCTCGCTGTCAGAGGTTAAAACCCTGTGTGTCACAAGTCACCAAGCAGTATTTTGTTACAGTCGAGGGTGAGCTGATTCATTTGACTACTTCATAGATGAAATAAGTCCACAAATAATGAAAGATATGTGACATTTGGAAAAGTAAAGTCTATGTAATAACATAAACTGTACTTGCCTTACTAATCTCTATAAACCCTTAAGTTATAATTCAAATTAGAAAGATTCTCTTTATACCTAAAATATAAACTGTTACTTCTCAAAAGTTAAAATAAATTTTTATTGTTTAAGTAAGTATTTAAAGTAAAAATATTTTAGGTCACTTTTAGAGCTGTCTAATCAAGGAAACAAAATTTAAGAAGGCCTTAATTTTAAAAACAACCAAGTTAAGAATGTAATACTAATAAGAGGATTTCATCTGCAATTTGAGCAACTTGTTTTCCTGTCTAAATTTTTAGCACTTAATAAACATCATTCATACTATTTTACATTGTGCTTGAAATTAGCTTTAAATCATTTAATGTTTTAGTAACATGAAAATTTTTCTCAATGGTGAGAATTATTATATTATTCCTACCCTAAACAATTAGATTAGTATGTTATTCTTAGTCTAAAGAATTAGATTAATGTCACTCAAAAATATTTCTTCATTATTACCCCGAGTGTAATATCAGCTCTTAGGAAAATCTTTGCACTAAGATTAAGAAGATAATATATTAGTAATTGGCCTTGCAGGTTTAGTACAGTTTGCCTCAGTTTTCTAATAGTAAAAGTAAAAAGTGATCTATCTATTCTGTATGAATTGTATCAGAAGATTGTGAACACATAAAAGAGAAAGAGTGCCATAGCAGAGGGATAGCCTTTTGTTCTTTCCCCATATTGCGATAGGTTAGCATCCCTTTTTGCCAGTCTCTCATTTTGACCAGAGGGCAGACACCTGGCAGGGATTTGGGGTAAGATCTGGGAGCAGAGAATGGAGCTTTTTGTTCTCTAAACTTGAGTGGCCTCTACAGGGATCAAACTCTCACCCTTGGCTTTGGGAGCCACAAGGTCTAATCAAATGAACTATTAAAGAGCAGAATAAACATGGCCAGTGAGAAACAGAAGATGTTTCCAGGCCACAGGAGATTTTCTCTTAGTACTTCTTTTGGGGACATTGATTCCTAAGAGATTTAATCCATCACTTTTCTTTCCAAGAGAGTGTAGTGCTCATATCAAATATTTATTTTTAAGTCACTACCATTTTTGCACACTGTATACCAATTTACTGCCTCAGTGCACTAAAATGAAACTCAGTAGCCTGAAAAGTTAATGCATTTTCATCAAATTCTTAAAAGGCATCTACACCTCTTGAGAAAAACGGCCTTACATAATGCATTGGATTTGCCCATCATTAAAGATTAAGGAAAAGCAGACACAGACCAGATGCCTGAGGCTTTCAGGCCCTCTTTGTTACGGGACAATATTAGCTCAGGCTTATAAAGTTTTATTTATTTGTTTGGAAATTTTATTTTTCAACATACAAATTTTTATACTACAACCATTTCAAGAGGCTACTAGACAGTTCTAGTCTTTTTTAGTGTGCTTAGAATGAATTGTATAGCAATTGAGTGCTCAGTCAGTAAAGCCAGATAGACCTGAGTTCAAATCTCAAGTAAAGTCACTTCTAACAATATGACAATGGGTGAGATAAGACTTACCTTCTCATACATTGAGTTTTCTCATACAGAATTGGGGATAGAATTTAATAATGCATGTATATTACTAAATATACCACTGTCATGTGGCATTGTTAAATTGTGCAATGTCATAGTTATTATCATACTGATGACAACTAGTACTTAGGGGTTTGTTCTTGACTTCATGCAAATGGGTTTTATGTTATACTTGAAATTATCTTTCACATAAGCTAAACTGCTTCACATAGTAGCTGCCAGTTACCAGTGTACAAAGTAGGCCTCCAAAGAAAGTTTTCTAAGATGGCTTGTTAAAAGACAGATTTCAGCTCTTATTATTTATTCTTATTACCTGGAATAAAGCAAACAAAGATTGTCCTTTGTGTAGTCAGTTCTCATTATTACTGGACTTCATATTGCCTTCATTTCCTCTTTCATTTATATTTTTTACAGAGACTGGTACCAGAGATAATGATGCCCTTTAAATCCATTGGTTAGCTTCACATTGATTAGTCCTTTTAAACTGTTTTTAAACACTGTCCCCAAACAATGCAGAATGTGGTGGGAAAATGGTGGCTGCCTGTGACAGTTACTGATGGACACAGAGCTTTGGTTTGAGAAAGTGAGAAGTTCTGGAGAAAGAATAGGGATGGTTGTACAGTAGTGTGAAAATGCTTAATGACCCCAAACTATACACTTAAATTGGTTAAAATCACTTCTATGTTAATTATATTGTACCATGATTTTTAGAAAGCTGTTCCATGTCATAAAAAAGTTTGTACTGTAAAACAACACATGTACTAGAGAAACGTGGCTTAGGCATTAGTGCTGTTGGCAGTGAATTCAATGTTAATAAATGAATGCTCTATATGAAGTAAGGTGTCTTTACACAGAGACACAAAATAAGGAGACATATTAAGTGATTTATGAAAACAAATCATGACTAGTGAGTGGCTCGCCTGCATTTCTCTGGCTTATTATTTGCTAATTCTTTGCTCACAAGGAACTTAGAGAAACTAACTACCATGAATAATAATTGATAGTAATTGATTATATCTAATAAACTTCTCTGGAGGACAGTATTAAATAGATTGTGGAGTACTCCAACAATTTATAGTCTTTTTTTTCTTTAATAAGATGACAAACTTTCCTCATCTTATTACAAATACTCTTGATGCTTTCAGAATACCTTTGATGTTATAAAATGTATTGACCGAAACATGCTTACAATTTTACGCTTTCTAAATTCAGGAACAACTGAGTATACTAATGTACAAATATGCAAGAAGTTTAGTAATATGCCCTTTCCCAAAAAATGAGGTGATTAGGAATTTGAATGAGCAGAGTTCATAATGAATTCAATTATTTGGAGAAAATGCCCAGAAAGCTACTTTATATCTGAATATTCTTTCCATTTTCTTTTAACAATTCTTTACTATTGCTCCTTGGGGATAATTCTTATAGCCATAAAAAGGTTGTAGGGTGCTCAAATCTCCTAACAATATGAGAAAGAAACCAGCCCACATTGAGCCACACTGTTACATGACAAAAAAACAAACAAACTATATTGTTGAAATAGGGAGAAAGAGTATAGACATAAAGCTAGGAGACATGAATATAGTTTTGGTTTGAGTACTGATATTTTCATATAAACTTGAATAAATCAATCAGGAAGGCCTCCCTTTTCATAAATATGTGTGTCATGTATGAATTCACTTATTTTAGCAAGTATTTTAATGCCTATTCTGTATCAGGCATTTTGCTATATTCTGAAAATAAAACAATGAGCAAAGCAGATACAATTTCTGTCTTTATGAAACATATCTAATGTATTTAAAATATGAAGAAACTTAATTAGGTATGTGTCCCTTTCAATTAAGGGTTACCTCCTAAAGCAGTCATCTTCACAATGCCTTTATCCTCTAAAAATTTATTTGACTTTCCCATAGCCTTTTGTTTGTATAGGTCAAATCTATGAATCATTAATATATTTCCAAGGAAACCTGAGAAATTATAGTGAATAGGCCTATGCAAACATACATTCAGTTTGCTGACAGAGATGATATATGCATCCATCATAAACCCTCCAGGAAACTCTATTGGACACATAAGCGTGAGAAAGAAAAACAAAAATAATCTTAGAATTATTAAGAAAATACATTTTTACTACATACAATGTCTGGGGCATCTCTCTCAGGGATCTAAGCAACATTCAGGGAACCCTAGCACTAAATTAGTAATTTTTATACTACAATTGAATATTGTAGTTTGTTGTTTGAATTCTCCTCTTCTAAATAACTATTGTTTTGGTTTTTTTGTAGTTGTTGTTGTTTTGTTTTGTTTTTTGCCAGTCCTGGGCCTCGGACTCAGAGCTTGAGCACTGTCCCTGGCTTCTTTTTGCTCAAGGCTAGCACTCTGCCACTTGAGCCATAGAGCCACTTCTGACCTTTCCCATATATGTGGTGCTGAGGAATTAAACCCAGGGCTTCATGTATATGAAGCAAACACTCTTGCCACTAGGTCATATTCCCAGCCCTGGTTCTGCTTCTAATGAGATGAAATTTTGCTTTTAATGAGATGAAACAAGTATGGTAATTTTAAAGCAATGCATATTTATGTAATGGAATATAATCAATTTTTGTCAAGAGCAGAAGCACAGATATTGTTGTGTTATAATCACCAAATACAAACTCATAGCTAATATAGAAGACATTTCCAGAATAGTCATCTGAGGGGGATGCAGTCTGAGATCTTTAGGCTATCTTGAGGGATTTCCTGTGGTTGGTCTTCAGGTCAGTTTTGAGTTGACAACATTTGTACTGTGAAAAGGGGATGATTAAAGATATGGGAAAGGGTTAAAGGAGAAAAGAAAGGGAAAATAAGAGGATCTTAAAAGGAATAAATAAATTCAAAGATTGTAAATGCGTGTATAACAATGTCAGAGTGAAACTCAGTACTTTTTACAATTAAAACATGCTACAATAAAAGACATTGCTATTGTGAAAATGTCTCATAATAGTGTCTTAGTGAACAAAATGCTGCAGTCCATTGTCCTTCCAAATGCAATGTCCAAGCCAACGTCTCCTTAAAACTCAGAAACATCAGCTTCCTTATGTTTTGGTGAGCATAATATATTTGTAGACTTTACAAATAGTTTTGTTTGTATTCTTAGTTTTCTCTGATTGCGGTTCACATTTTTCTACTGTGCTCCCTCAAAGTTGGTATTATAGATGCTAGTGTTTTTGCCACCTGTTCTTTGGAAGGGCACTGAGAACACATTTCACATTTGATGATCTGTGGTACTAGAACTTTGTGGCTCTTATAGGAGATAATGTCAGGAGCTGCCATGCTGGCTATGTTGCTGCTATTTAACATGACCAGATCCCTTACTCAACATAGGTTCACATTTAGGGCAAACTACATTTAATGTGCATTAAACATAACCCTAGAGGAGAAAACACATCTCAAAGCTCTAAGGAGCTCTGTGCATACGTGTGTGTGTGTGTGTGTGTGTGTGTGTGTGTGTATTTGTGAACAAGGCAAGGACAATATGCTTTTACCAAAAGATGAGTTAGAAATCAATCTGTTCTACAGACTTCATCTTTCTCTGTATCACTGTCTCTCTCTGTATTCTCCTCCCTCCCTCCCCCCCCCGCCTTCCCCCCGAACCCCCCACCTCAGTGTCCCTCAGCCCCCAGGGAGCCAGTGAGTTCCACCAGTAATTTTGTAAATCATAGATATTTATGTATATTCTAGGTAATATAAATAACCACCTAGTATTCGAGTATTACTGCAGCATCTTTGGTTTCCCAGTGCCTACAAATTCAATGCTTGTAATTAAGTTTTTTTACTTTAACTATGTTGGTTTCAAATGCTGTTTAACATGATATAGGTTGCCTTTTATACAGTATTCAGAGGAGATTTTAATTTTTTCTTCTTTAAAATGAATTATTGAACTATTCGGATTTGAATAGCTAATTCAAATAATGTTCTTTTTCTAGCAATTGCATTTAATTCCATTTAAGTCCTTTGCCCTAGGCTACAGTTTGTAGATAGCAAAAAACCTATGAGTCATTTGTCCCTTTTTTACTGGATTTATAATTAATTTCTGTTCATGTTGACTGTATAAAGAGTACAATAACATGCAAGAATATTTCAGATTTCCACCCATAAATTACACCAGTCTTTGTTTCATTTCTCATATTTGTTATGTCATCACTGTTGGTCTATTAACTGGTATACCAGTGTCTTCTTCCCTGGATTAGGAACATGTATACTCCTGCCTGAAGCTATAAATTTTCTTTACCAAGTTTAAAGCAGTTAAATTTCCTTAAAAAATCTCCCAGTGAGAAACTTTAAATTTATTTTCATTATATTCAATGACCAATTTTCCTCCTACTGGTTAAATTTTTCTTTAGAACATCATGTAGTTTCCAGGGCAGATGACATTATGGATTCAATTGGCAAAGACATTGTTTTAATATCTGGACCCTTACTGTTGGTAAGAGTTAAGTTTGAGATTTTCAAAGCTTTGGGTCCTTTTTAAAAGGAACTTTAACACAAACCATGTTTCTGCGAAGAAAATATTTTTAATTATGTTAAGTTTAAATGTTTAAAGTATTGAAAACAATTAAAGCATTTTTTTTTACTACCTTAGAAGAATTTCCAAGAGAGCTCAGAAATGTTTTCTTGTTTCCTTGGAGTTGCCTAAAACGTCACTTTCATAATTCATAGGGGACTGGCTTTCAGAGGTGTTCTGTTTTCCAAATTTTTTTATAAACTCCTAGAAAGAACCTTTTAAAATATATTTATTTTTAATTTATCCATTAACCGCTCATTAAATTAGGTTTTGATAGATACTATGCCAGATATTTGGAGCAGGAAAAAATACTTTTTGCCTAAGGAAAAGAAATTAATATTAAAAAATAAGGAAATTAGGATTGTTATATCTAATCTACTCACAAGTAGATAGAGAAACTGGGGCCTAGAAAGTGATTAGATGATGGTGGTAGCAGTTAAATTTAAAATAATTGATTTTATTTGAGAGAGCAATTTTTACTGAAATACATTTGAAAGATAAAGAATTCCTCTATGTTATTAATGACTTCATGTTCTAAAATTTGTAAAGCCAGGGCTCAATCTTGTAGGTCAATGCTATAGCGATAAACTTTGTTCCTAGACCCAATTTGTGGTTCTGGTTTGATAACTTAACATTCCAATATGACTGCTTTGGGCAATGACTTAAAATCCACTGACTAAATGTTTTTTAGATCTTTATTTGCTCAGATACTAGGGGTCAGCTTTTGTTATACAATAGCACCAATAGTTCATGAATTATATTTTAAAGTTTGTGAAATTTGAAATTAATCAGTCTGTACTTTCTAGTACTTTTAATGATAAAGACTTGTGATTTGAATTTCTACTTTGTATAAAAATAGTTACAACAATAAAATTAAATTAAAAAAAAATACAGCCCTGGATTATAGTAAAAAGAAAAAAGTAAGAAAAAAAAATCATTGAACATGAACATTCTGGCCTCTGCTGGGAACTCTAAGAACTGCATCACTTGCACTATAAATTTTTCCAAGGTCATAAGAACTTCACCATAACCCTAGATTCAGTTTTATATGGCATTTCCCTTTTGTTCTTTCACAGGCAGATTAATAATACAGACACTAAAATTATTAAGACTTGGGCCTGAATTCAATCTAGGACATTTTTACATGACAGGTTAAATTTTTTTTTTTTTTTTTTTTTTTTTTTTTTTTTTGGCCAGTCCTGGGCCTTGGACTCAGGGCCCGAGCACCGTCCCTGGCTTCTTCCCGCTCAAGGCTAGCACTCTGCCACTTGAGCCACAGCGCCGCTTCTGGCCGTTTTCTGTATATGTGGTGCTGGGGAATCGAACCTAGGGCCTCGTGTATATGAGGCAGGCACTCTTGCCACTAGGCTATATCCCCAGCCCCACAGGTTAAATTTTAATGCCTAGAAATTGAATACAGAAAGTTTCTAGCTTTGTTTCAAATAAATAGAAACCTAGTATTTTTAAAAAACCCACAAAAACTCCACAATCTAAATGTTTGATAAAATATGTGTGCTGGTTCAAACACTTAAGTCACTTCCCACTATCTGTGGGCAAGCACTGACTATATTTATATGAAAGCATTGCCCTAGCTCCCGAGGGCAGACAACAGTACTAACCAACACTTCAGCAAGCACAAAACAACAGAGCATAGTTGAGGTTGAAGAATAAGCCAGTAGCGTTTGGATGATATTTATAGGAGACTGGGAAATAAGTAAAGATAGATGGATGGGATATTGGAAACAAGACTATAAATTCTCCCCATTTCAATCCATGGTGTTCTGGTCCTAAGGCTTGAATCCAGGGCTGGTACACTATCCCTAAGCTTTTTACAAGATAGCAACTTTACCACTTGAGCCACAGCTCCACTTTCTGCTTTGGGGGGTAATTGGAGATGAGAGTCTCATCGACTTTCCTATGTGGGCTGACTTTGAACTGAGATCCTTCAGTCTTTTGAGTAGCTAGGATTATAGGTAAGAGCCACTAGTGCCTGGCAGATTATTAACCTTTATTTATTTATGTATTTTGTTTATTTATTTATATTGTAAAGGTGATGTACAGAGGGGTTACAGTTACATAAGTCAGGTAATAAGTACGTTTCTTTTTGAACAATGTCACCTCTTTTTTACTCTCCAGAGCCCCCTTCCCTACAAGCTGTTTAGTTCATTTGCAACAGAGTGTCTAATGAGTGTCACTGCTGCATTTGCTTTCTCATCTGCACAACGAAAATATCAGCCAATATTAAATGAGATCATGTACCACACCAATTTCCAGTGTTACTGAGCATTTGACACAGCTAATCAGCCTTGATCCTTGCATCCTTCATAAGTAGAACTCAGGCAAGACAAGGATGTAGTAAAAAGAAATAGGTAAGTTTAATAGCAAAGAACTATAGCCCGGAAAGGAAATGATGCCGCATTGGTTAGTTCAACTTCAGCCATCCTCAGGATTCAGCCCTGAATATTAAGTTTAAATAGAGGAAAGTATATAAGAAGAGGACAAAGGTAAATAGAATTTAAAAGCTATGGTTGTAATAGGCTCCATGTTTCCCCTCATTTGTAATAATTAGTATATATCTAGGACAGTCCTACTAGAGAATCACAATAACTCAATAGCTATGTACCTATGTCTATACAAGATGCTTCTAACCTAAATGAATTCCAAGATATTAAAGTAAGAGGTCTTTCTTTGTTGTTGTTTTCAATGCATGTGTGAAGTTTCTTTTTTCTCTCATGTTCCTCACTTTGTTGTCACTGTATTTGATTTTAGTACCCTGTGCCTTGTACATATGTTCATCTGATTTTGGAAAGGGGAAGTGAAAAACAAAATGGTGATACAAAGGACAAAGGATTAACCAATGCAACAGCAATACTCACAAGACAATATGTTGGAAATGAACTTTACAACTTTGGCAGGGGAATTGAAGGGAAGGGGGAGTGGTAGAAAAACAGGGAGAAGGGAGGGGGCAATAATGTCAGACAAAAAATGTACTCATTACCTTATGCATGCAACTGTAACCCCTCTGTATATCACCCTGACAATAAAATTAATTTTTTAAAAAGTTCTGGTTGTAGGTGTGGCCTCTCTGGTTATTATCTCAGGTCTGGTTCTTCCTGGGTCTGGAGAAATTCTCATTGTCCTCAGTTGAGGGGGTCAATCTGGTTCCCCTGAGATGATTTCTCTGGTTTTGAGGTGCAGCCTGATTATTATTAGTTACTGTGTTTGTTTGGGGGTGATCAATCCTGAAAGGCTTTGCTGTCCCTTAGAGTTAGTTTTAGGCCTTTTTCATAGAAATAATATCAACCTTTCCTGGAGCCCAAGTTGATACTGCAAAGTAACTATGGAGAGAATGGCTTAGACAGTGGGAAAAGCAAAGTGAAATCACAGATGCCAGGCTTTTCTCTAACCTCTAGTTAATTTGTGGCATCAAAAAGAGTTTAAGTCCCTATTACAAATATAGATTGGAATCAAGTTGTCTTCATCACAGGAAAAACAGTTTCAGTCTTTTGAGTTGAGTACATACTGAGATTCCCTGTGAGAAATTCCTATCTTTAGGTCCAGTCTACAGGGAGGAGGTCACGTCACCAGTGGGTTGGAAAGTCTTAACTATAGTATTTTCTCTTATAGACTTTGTGAGCTCCCTCTCCATTTCATTATTATTATTATTATTATTATTATTATTATTATTATTATTCCAGTCCTGGAGCTTGAACTCAGGGCCTGAGCACTGTCCCTGGCTTCTTTTTGCTCAAGGCTAGCACTCTGCCAACTTGACAGCGCCACTTCTGGCCTTTTCTATATACGTGGTGCTGAGGAATGCGAACCTTCATGTATATGAGGCAAGAACTCTTGCCACTAGGCCATATTCCCAGCCCCCTCCTTTTCCATTTCAGATTCCTTTTGCATTCTCTGTCACTCATGGCTAGTTGCTACCTGGCACCTGGAATTGAATAAGTTCTTTATAAATATTAAAGTAAGTATCAAAAATCTAATGATACCAGTAGTTCTTGAGGATAGTTTGATCATTAATATTAATTTATATTACAAATCTTTACAACATTGAAAATTATACAGTGATTTTTGTAACTGGGAGATGGGTATAAATGACAAATGACACGAGGGAGATAAAAATCAACTGTCTAGAAAGTCAGAAAGAAACCATGGGTTAAGGTATCTAGATCTATATCTACCTATATCTTACATATTCTTTACAGAAATTAGCTACCATAATAATAAAATAATAAAAATCTAGCAATGAAAAAATGACCTAAAGTGATATAATTTATAATTTAGCAAATAGGAATTTGCAGCACACTTAAAGAACTATACAGTTAGCAAGCCTAGTCATTCCAGCAGTGCAAATCTGTCTGACATCTATTTATATCATTCAGTATATACATAGAGAAAAGAAGAAGGAAAACATGATCAACTCTGTGTGTGTGTGTGTGTGTGTGTGTGTGTGTGTGTGTGTGTGTGCATGTGCCAGTCCTGGGGCTTGAACTTGAGGCTTGGGTGCTCTCCCTAAGCTTTGTTTGCTTAAACTAGTGCTCCAACACTTGAGCCACAGCTCCACTTCTGACCTTTAGCTGGTAAACTGGAGATAGGAGTCTCATGGACTTTCCTGCCCAGGCTGGCTTCAAGCAATGATTCTCAGGTCTCAGCCTCCTGAGTAGTTAGGCTTGCAGGTGTGAGCCACGGCACCTGGCCAAACATTACCATCTTAGGATTTCTTAAAGCTTTTGACATAATTTAAATAAGACTCCTCTACTTACTCCTCTAATTAAAACTTTTCAAAACATACACGTTGATTTATTTATTTCTATGGAAGTATTCTCTAACATGTAAGAGACAAGTAATAGAATAGAAAGGATAAATTTGAAACTAATAAGGCAAAATTGTCATTATTTTTGCTTCTGGTATATCTTAATTTGTATAAAAAAATATAAAGAAGCCTCCCAACCTCCCCCTGCTAAGTAGCTGGATGTAGGATTGTAGGTAAGCACTGCCATGTCCAGCATAAATGGCCATCTTGACCTTGATAAAGTCAGGGACCAAGTTTATATTTATCAAAATCTTAAATCTCAAAAATGAAATGATATGAGAAAATAAGAGTGTTCACCATGAACAGCGGTGTAAATTTTGGAGTGTCAGACTTTCTATGTGTGTGCATTCATGTGGGGTTTTCTTTGCCATTAGGAAATTTACAATTACCTGGGGATATGTGGCAATGTTTTCAATTATGACTAGATAATTTAAATTTTAGTATGACAGAGAAAAATCTGAAACAAAATTATACACAATGTGAAATATGTTCCATTAAAAATTATTTGACCTCTGAACTATATCTTTGGAAACAATTTAGAATTTAATATTTCCATGTGGTTATATTCTACAGATCTATTTTCATTGATTTCTAATTTAATTATATTGGAAAATATGTAAGTGTCTTGTATTTCCACTCCTTTATATATGCTTTTTTACATTATGCCTGTGGTGCTTCTTGATGAATGCTCCAGGAGCACTTGAAAGAATTTACATTTTATTCTTCTTGCTTGTATGAGTCCCTAGATGTCAGTTAAGTCAAGTAGACTGTCTAAATCCTATCCATTTTTGCTTTTCATCTAATTTACTCTACTAGCTAATAAAATAGTACTGTTTAAGTTTCCAACTATGATAATGGATTTGACTATTTTTCTTTTTAGTTCTCTTAGTTTTCACCTTAATCATTTTAATGCTCTGTGTTTTGGAACTTTCTAATTAGATAACTGTATCTCTAATTGCTATGCTTTCATGACAAATTAAATGGTGTTTTACCATTGTAAAATCTTTATTTCTGGTAATATTCCTCTGTCCTGAAATAGGCTTTGCTTGATATTAATATAATCACTCCAGCTTTCTAGGATTAGTGTTTATATGGCATGTTTTTTTTCACTCATGACTTTCAATCCTATCAAATGGTTTTATTTTTTAAAGTGTGTTTCTTATGGTCCACATAAATTTGGGTCTTACTTTCCTATTCTGTCTTCATCTACTTCATATGATTTGGCTTCAACAATATCATTTGTCTTATATTTGTCCCATCTATTCTTTGTTCATTTTTCTTCTTTTTGGGTCTTTTTTTTCATTTAATCTCTATGTTGATTTATGAATTGTGCTTTATTGTTTTACTTATGTAGTGGTTATTATAAAGTTTAAATGAATGTATCTTTAACTTATCAACGTATCATAGTCTACTGGCAAATTGTATTTGACTGCTTCACAAGTGATGTAAAACATGAACATATTTCATTTTTCCTCTCCCACATTTTATGTGATTGTCATAAGTACGCTTTTATAAATTCCCTAGTGCATTGTGATGAGGTTTGTCTTGGTTTTTTTATTGAAAATCTTATTGCTATGCATATATTTGTGCTTTCCAGTGCCCTTCCCAGTCTCATGTAGATCACTATCTGTCATCCTCAACACCAGATGCCTGGACTGGATAAATCTAGTTGAGCAAAGCCTTCTTATGCACTGAAGGATACTTTTTTGCCTCATTATCTTTTTTTTTTTTTTTTTTTTGGCCAGTCCTGGGGCTTGGATTCAGGGCCTGAGCACTGTCCCTGGCTTCTTCCCGCTCAAGGCTAGCACTCTGCCACTTGAGCCACAGCGCCACTTCTGGCCATTTTCTGTATATGTGGTGCTGGGGAATCGAACCCAGGGCCTCATGTATACGAGGCAAGCACTCTTGCCACTAGGCCATATCCCCAGCATGCCTCATTATCTTAACTTATTAGATATCAGTAGCAACTTTCCCCCAAGTAAACACCAAAAATATCTCCAGGTATTTCCAAATGTTCCATGGAGGTAAATTGGTTCCAGTTGAGAACCACAGACTCTTTAGCATAAAAATATCCTTTAGCATTTCTTTTACTTTAAGACTTTTGTGGGGGAGGGTAGGAGAGTAGACAATAGAATTGAAGGCAAGTGTTCTACCACTGCCTTCCAGAGAGCAAAGGCTCCAGCCCCACTGTAGGACTACTGGAGAGAAATTCTCTCAACTGTTTGTCTGAAAAATACAGTATTTTAATCTTATGTTGAGAAATACTTTCACTAGACATATTATTGTATTTTACAGTATTTTTCTCCAAGCACTTTAAATGTTGTTTCAATGCAACCCTTGAGTTGCATTGTTTCTAACAAGAAATCTGTATAAGCCCTCATGTTGTTTGTATTCAGTATGCCTCTTTCTATAGCTACATTTAAGAATTTCTGTTTGTCAGTGGTCCTCAAAATTTCTGTTATGATATGCCCTGCTATGTATGGGTTAATGTGTTAATATGACTGTATTTGAGTGTTTTTAGATTTCATCAAATAAGAAAGCCCATAGTTTAGGTATATATTTTGTTTGCCAATAGCTTCCTGGTATAAGCTGTAATGATGAATATATTAACTAGATGGTTTAATGTTATCCTACAAGTCACAGTCTCCATACCATTTTGCAGTCCTCTCTCACTGTGCTTCAGTGTTCAGAACTACTATTGCATTTTCTTTTGGTTTTACTGCAGTGTCTTTTAGCTTCATCAAGTGAATTTTTTATTTCAAATTATTTTATTCCTCTAAAGTCCATATTTCATTGTCGATTTTCCTTATTATGATGATATTTTTCTTGAAAGTCCTAAGCATATTTATAATGGTAGTTTTAAAGCTGTTGGCTGCTGTAGGCTGGGGATATGGCCTAGTAGCAAGAGTGCTTGCCTCCTATACATGAGGCCCTGGGTTCAATTCCCAAGCACCACATATACAGAAAATGGCCAGAAGTGGCGCTGTGGCTCAAGTGGCAGATTGCTAGCCTTGAGCAAAAAGAAGCCAGGGACAGTGCTCAGGCCCTGAGTCCAAGCCCCAGGACTGGCCAAAAAAAAGCTGTTGGCTGCAAATGCCATCATCTGTCTTAGTTGTATTTATTGGTCTATTTCATCTCGTGTGGTGGTGCTAGGGTTTGAACTCAGGGCATTTTGCTCGCTGAGCAGGTGCTCTATCACTTGAGCCCTTCCCCTAATTTTGGTTTTGTGTTTGTTTTGCCTGGGGCAGCACTAAATGCAATCCTATTACCTATCAGTCCCAATCTCACATAGCTGGGATCACAAATGCACATCACCATGCCAGGCTTATTGATTAAAGCAAGGCTTTGGCTCACTTTTTGCCTGGACTATCCTGGAGTCTTTGATTCCTACCTTCTGAGTAACTAGGATTACAGGCACAAACCAATGTGCCTAACTTCTTTTCCTTCCTCTATCTCTGCCTCTCTCTCTTCCTCTCTTTTGAGAAAGCGCCTTGCTATGTAGCCCAGAATGGCTATGAACTCACAATCCGTAAGCATCAGCTTCCAGAGTGCTGGAATTCTAGGTATTCACCACTATACCTACTTTGTCTGTTTCTATTGACTGTTTTCCCTTCATTATGAATCATATTTATTTTTCTTTATTATGTCAAGCAATTTTCACTGGATAAAGGGAACTGAAACTGTAATACTATAAGATATCTGAATTTTCTTTTCTTTCTTTGATGAGTATTGAAGCAGTTAAGCTACTTGTAGATCAGCTTAGTCTTCTTGAAGCTGATGTTTAAGCTTGCTAGAACATGTCTACAGTAGCCTTTATTCCGGGACTGCTTAAGTCTAGTTACTTCCATACATAACTTTTCTTGGGTCTCCACCAAGTTTTCTACTCAAGTTTCTCAGAACTTAATAGTCCATTTCAGACTCAAAGAAGTATTCAGTTTACAGTGCCCAGGAGTTCTTTGCCCAGTTCTTAAAGTTTCATTCTATTCATTTTATAGCTTATTTCAAACACAAAAGGACTCCTGTGTAGAATTCTAGAATCTTCTTTTGCATAGCTCCCTCTTTCTTTCTCTCTGGTTCTGTGCTCCACAGCATCCACTATTCTCTGCTTCTACAGTTATTAATCGGTGTCATCAAGGCACAGCATGATTACTGCGCAATGCTAGATTTTCTCCAATCAGCATGATGGCCCTAGGACACTTTCTGGTTTCCTTTCTCATAAGGTTCAGCGCCTAAAAACAGCAGTTTTTAAAACATTTTATCCTATGTTCTAATTACTAAGACAAGTGTAGAACTAGATAGCAAAATGTGTCCTGAAGTAGATCCCATGAGAATATAAACCTAACAAAGCATGAGAAAAAAGACAAAAAGACTGTCCCTTACCTTTATTCCAGAATGCTTAAGAATAAGATTAACAGCTGTACACCTGTAATTCTAGCAACTCAGGAGGATAAAATCTGAGGGCTGTGCTTTGAAACTATCCCAGGCAGGCAAGTAGTTCATGAGACTCTTAACTCCAACTAATCACCAGAAAAGGTAGGAATCAAGCTGTAGCTCAAGTAGTAGTGTTGTATTCCGAGAGTGAGAATAATCGGCGGAGGCACAACTTAAGGTGGGAAGGAGTTTTATTTACAAAGGAACTTTATTTATAACCTAAAACCCAGAACCAGAGCAGCCCCCCACTTCCAAATGGTAGCCTGCAACTACCTTGTCCTGGACTAGTTACCTAGAACCCAGAACTGAGACCTGACCTGACCCGAACCTCCACTCCTTAACCTCCAACTGTTATGACAAGTCGAGAAATCACCACCAAGAAGACGACCGAGACTCAGACATTCCGAAATGCAATAGCAAGGCAAGACTTTATTCAAGCAGGGCCGCGGCCCGGGCTTTGTCCTACCCACCGACACAGCAGAGGTTATGAGGAAGCCTCGAGCTGCGATTACACAGAGCTTATAAAGGCAAAAGACAAAGTTACAGCAATCAGGTATTCAAGCAAGCAAGATTACGGGTACAAATCTGATTGGCTCAGGGCTCGAGGCATTCTAGGGGCGGTTAGAATTAAGCATTCCCAGGCGGTTAGAGTTCTTGACCGGCTGGGCCCTAATAAGCTTGCCCTGGGTTTGCTCAGACAACAAAATGGGGGCTGCCTGAAAATGGAGTTTACTTTTAACTCTTCATTCCCCCTTCTCAATCACCTCAGCCTCCAAACCTCCAAACCTCCAGAGGAGCAAGATTCCTTCTTGCAGGCCTCAACTCTCCTCAGGCCCCAAGCCTCCCCATAGGCCTTAGGCTTCTCTGCAGGCCTGAGGCCTCTCCTCAGACCTCAGGCTCCAGGCTTCCCTGCAGACCTCATGCTTCAGGCTCCTCCAAAGGCCTCAGGCTCCCCTCAGCTCAGCTCCACTCTCAGTCTGCTTTTTTCCAGCTCTGCACCACCAGCAGGCACCACCGGCTCCTCCTCCTCCTCCTCCTCCTCCTCCTCCTCCTCCTCCTCCTCCTCCTCCTCCTCCTCCTCCTCCTCCTCCTCCTCCTCCTCCTCCTCCTCCTCCCACTGTGCTCAAAAACTTGAACTTTTGTCTTAGATTTTTAAATATCTCCTGTCCTTTGGCCCAGAAATTCCATTTTTTGTACATTTTACCTCTCATTATTTTTCATAAACTCCCAAAGGCATCTCTAGTGCTTATTATGTTGAAGGTTGAGTCAATTTACATTGCTAACTTTTTAGAAATTAATTAAATAACTATGGTATCTCTTCAGTAAATTTATATGAAAAAATATAGAAAGCTGACTATAATAAATAACTAGAAAGACTACTTTAAAATATAATCAACTTAATGACTATAAAAAAGAAACATTACAGTCCTTATATATGTCTTTCCTTTAATATTAAGTATTTGTTTCAGACTCACATTTTGCACTTTATATCAATTTTGATAGTCACTAGGAATTTCCAGTCTATGTTCAAGGCATAATTCTTGATTTGACAGCCATCTCTATAAGCCATCTCCACCTCATAAAAGGTACCACGATTGAATGAGCTACTTAATCAAATATCTAAGTCAAGGCATCTTGTTCCCTACCACTCAATAAGAATAATCAGAATGGAATCAGAAAGGTAGAGGGCTGATAAGATGTGGTCTGGTGCAGGCAATCAGTATTACTAGTTTTTAATCTGGTAATGAATTAGTCACTGTGTCAGGCACTTCATATACAGTACCTCCTTTTATCCTCACAAAACTCCATTATGACAAGTTCCATATTACACAAGTGGCTGCAGACTTACCATAGTCCACCTTACAAGTTTCGGCTTTATAATAGTGCAAAAGTGGTACGCTTTTAGTAGGAACTTCTCTGGCTCTTTCCCAGTCTATATGGTAAGCTTTCTGCCACTGTGACAAAATACATGAGAAAACCCTATTGAAAGAAAGAAAGGATTGTTTTGGGCCAAGGTTTTAGTCTTCAGTCTATGGTAGGTGGTTTCCATTCATTTGGGGCCTGTGATGAGGCAGAACATCATGGTGGGGACCACATGGTAGAACAAAGCTGCTTACATCCTGGTATCAGGGAAGCCAAAAGAAAGAGAGAGGAAGGGGCTGGGTCTCCATACATGCTCAGGGCATACCCTCAGTGATCTAACATCCCTGCCAGACCCTGCTTACTAAGGGTTCCACCACTGCCAGATAGCACCACAGAAACCTTAGGCGTATAAATGTGTGGGGACTAAAGATAAAACCATAGCACAGGACTGATGTATGAGCTCTTTCCCGAGGGTATCCATTCACATGCTCTATCCCGAGTGTATCCATTCATTCTCTCACAGTGCTGCAGCAGCAGTGAGCCCCAGCTCCCAGTCAGTTACACAATCAAAAACTAACCAGCACTCTACATGTAGTGTATCATGGGGCCATGGTGTCAGGTAGGTAGTACATATTCAATGCATTTTTTTGGACTTCAGTATTTCAGATTTATTTGGGGTTTATTAGGATATAACCTATTGTAAGTCAACAAACATCTGTATTTCAGTTTGATATTTTCCAGGGTGATACTTTAGTGAAAAATGAGCACTGTGTATGTGTGTATATATGTATGTATGTATGTGTGTATGTATCTGTGCTTTTCTTTGTTGAAGCCGTTTGGATACGCTAGTAACTGCTCAGTACAATAGAGGCTATGAGGACATCAGTTTGGTCTCAAAGTAGTGCTAGTGTAGCATGCATATTGGGCACTTTGCATGAGATGTTGGATATAAACTGACATGTGCATATATAGAGAATTCATTCCTCCTCTGTTATATAAAAATAGCCCTTCCTTAAATAAAAGTGGTAGCTGACTTTATGTCTAGAAGGATGGAATTTGCTGAGTAAATGTATTCACTGAGACTTATTGTTTTGTAAGCTGTTTCAAAATAAATTTCCTCAGATTCCATATTAAGTACAATTCACATACACACACACACACACACACACACACACACACACACAATCAATAAAGACATGATGCCCCTGATGACCTCTCATTCCAGTGGGAGAGACAGATGTGTAACTAGATATGTTAAAGTAGAACGTGGTAAGTGCTCCTCTGAAGGTTGAGCAAAGAGCTGTCAGTGCAAAAGCACAGAGGACAAGGCCGGAGGGAGTCAGGAAGGTTTAACAGAACAGGTGACATTTGAGCTAGATCTTGAAGGATGGACAGGAGTTTGCCAAGTGGATGAGGTGATCTCTATATACAGTGCCTAGTACAGGGCCAGGCACTTGGTGAGAACCAATAAATGTTACCATCTAGTTCCAGTCAAGGAAGCATTCCAAGCAGAGGACACCAGTTTGCTCAAGGAACACTTATTGAGTACCTTGTGTATGTCAGGCAAGCTTCCAGATTCTTCAGCCCTCTGCCAGGCACATCCTGTGAAGACAGATAATTATACAAGGTATAAGCTGTGGTGTGAGCCATGTTCAGATCTCCTATTTATAGAGCTTGTTCTCAAGATGGAGCAGGGATGTTTGTTTAATACTGCTGACACATTCCACCCTGATTGCAGACCTCAACTACTCCAGTACTGACAGCATGAAGATGAAGGCAGCTAACAACTGTTCTAGACTCTGTTTCAGGAAGGCAGTGGTGATGGTCTAACCTTCCCACCCCCTCCCACACTGCCTCTCCTAGGTTCAGGCCAGTGGATGAGGCCCAGCAATAACCTTTCCTCATGTCATGGATAGAACAGTCCTGAGCTGCATTTCTTTTCATCTCTCACACACATACCAGTATCTTTACTCTAGGAGCATAAGGGGGACTGGAACAGAGTAAGATAGTATACTATTATGTAAATGAATTGTACTGAACACAGAGCCTATATATTTCTGTATCTACCACAGAACATTTATAAATGTGAAGAGTGGTCCTTGACTTTTCACAGCAGTTTTATTACTATAGCTAGGTTACAAACCATAGAAGGAATATACTAGGTATTTAGCAACCATTATTTTCTTTAATTCTCAGAGGAAGTCACTAAGATAGGAATAGTCTTACCCTATTCATATTGGCAATTAAGGTACAAAACATTTATCAAAGACTGAGAAATTAGGACCAAAATGTAAAGCCAGATCTGTTCAACTCCAAATCCTCTCTCTCTCTACAGTAACATTCTCCCAGTGTTATAGCTACCATTATTGGGTGTCCACTTTATTCCAAACACTATGTAAGGTGCTCTTAGAAAGAGCCTGACTCTTAGAGTCTTCATGAATTCCATGTAATACATTTCTTAAGTTATTTTAATCAACAAATAAAAATTACATATATTTGTGGTATATAACACATTTTATTAGTATAATTTGTAAAAGCCAAATCATGCTAATTAACACATATATGACTTCATATAGTTATTTTTTATGTAGTAAGGTTGATACTCTATTTTATCTTGTTTTTGGTGTGTGTGTGCGCGCGCGCATGCGTTTACATACATATGTTTTGGTACTAAGTGCTTGGATGCTATCCTTCTGTGTTTTTTGCTCAAGGCTGGCATTCTTCATTGGAGCCACAGCTCAACATCTGTCTTTTTCCTCATTACCCAGAGAGTATTATAGACTTTTCTGCCTGGGATGGCTTCAAATTTCAGCCTCCTGAGCAGCTATAATTATAGATAGATATGAACCACCAGCACCTGGGAATAATCTACTTTCTTAAGGCAAGCAAATACCTTGCTCAGAGTCACACAGCCAGCAAGTTGCAGCACTGTCATCCAACCTAGTTCTGAAATTCTAAAGCCTGTTTGCTTTATAGTATACTGTAAGAATGGTTCTCAACCCTGGCTGTACATTAGAACAAAATGTGAATTTGTTGTTGAAGTCCTCCCCTCAATCTAATGTAATTGTTCTTAATGGAGTGATTTTAAAGTTTCTAAGTAACTTTAATATTCTGTGTGGTTTAAGAATACTGCCCTCAAAAGTTAGCATGGGTAGGAAGTGTAGCCTCATTTGTTATGATAAATAGGTGGAACGTGTCACTTATGGACTCTTTTTAGTGTATTTTCCTAGAAAGTACCGAAGAACCTGAAATTAAGAGACACTTACCATTGTATCTTGGCTTTGATGCTTTCCTTAATGAGTCGTTTAGCATTTTGTAAGATATTGGTCATGAAAGAAATAGAGGCCCTTGACAAGGGATTGTATCTTTGAACAAACAGAATGAATGTTGCTTCTGGTGTTCTTGTAAGGGGGTGAGGACAAGGTGCATATATTGCCTTGAAAAAGCTGTTGGAAAATAAGGCGTTTTCCAAGTCAACGTGGCTGTGAACGCATCTTCTGTTTCCCACTGCCAAATATTTTCCAAGCTTCCAGCCTTTCTCATTACAGAAACTCACAGGCAATTCCTTTATCCCATCACATGATGTTACTGGGAAGGGAACAGGAGAGGAACATTTCCCTTTCATCCTTGGATGTCACGTGGTACCTGTGTCTGTGGGTGGAAGAAAAGGAAAAAGGACATTTTTAATGTCTAGACTTTAAAATATATTTTACTATGTAAACACCAAACACATCAGTGGCAATTAAGCTTTCTACTTATTCAATTGAATCCTATAAATAGCTTTGCTAGAAATTTGCTGTTACTAGTAGCAGTATATTTCAATATCCTTTTGGGTTAAATATATTTTGAGGAAATAATGAAGAACTCTAATGATCAGTTATAATATTGTCTCTATAAGGAGTTCAAGGTCAATACTTGGGGCTGCAAGAAATAATTTGTTTAATTCGGTTTAACACATGCAGTGGCTACTACTCATCTAGTGAAAAGAGAAGGAGGCACATCAGAGAATCCTGTTTACTCTCCAAAGTTTAGCAGGACTCTTAGCAACTGATTAGAAGATTTTAACATACATTTTTAAATGGAAATATTTGGATAGACTCTAATGATCCTAATTAGCTTGAATTACTGAATCCACTGAATCATTGTTCTTTCTATGAGCAGTCCTCATTGTCTGTTTGATAATCATACTATTTCATTGATAATCTGTAATGACTTCACCTGTGGCAGCTGACCTTGAGGTTAATCCCCATGATTCATTGCTTACAAATCCTGACCTTCTGTAACTCATTGCTTACAAATCCTGACCTTCTGTAATTAGATTCACATACTAAGAGACCTCAAGGAAGAAGAAAAATGCTTAATTTTGAAGAATATACATGATGATTACAATTCTTCTGTTTATACCCCTTATGAGACCACACTGTACATTTGTAACTCACTCTTCCACTCTTCTTCCCATACTTCCTTCCTCCCATTTTGGTTATTAATGATTATCATTCCTGAAATATCTTAACTGTTGATAGTTCATCTTTGGCTTGGCATATTCTACTTTTCCAGTAACTTTTTACAAAGGACATGGGAGTTTTATGACTTGCCTGGAGACCCTCTTAGCTTCCACACATAGTCTCACCTGCTCACTACTACATAATTGATTTCCTAGACTTACTTTGCTCTCAACTTACCTTTCTTCCTTCTTTTCATTCTTCCTTTATCTTTCTTTTCTTTTTTCTTTTTTTGCTTTCCTTCTGTGGTGTTAGAGTCTGAACTCAAGGTTTATTTTTGGTTGACAAGTGCTCTACCACTTGATCCATGTGTACATCGCCTCTCTTTCTTTCCTCATTCATTGGTTCAATAGCATAAAGATCCCAAATTGGAAGATATGGCAGCCTTAGTTTCCATTCAGTAGACACCTTTGAATTACTTTCTAGGTTTCCTAGAGGAATTAGTCTTCCCTTAGAAACTAAGAGTACACCATGGCGAGATTAGGAATAAAATTTTGTGACCAAGACATTAGGAATATTAATAAAGAGTTACCATAATCCTTACATTTTGCTACTTGGTCCCAAGTATTAGTTGCTGGCTCCTGTCCCATGACTGACATATTGAATCAGCCCACTGGTATGTCATTTTATCTCCCTGTAACAATGAAATCCTTTCTTCAATTCTAGCTCCTTAGTTATAAGCAATATTTTATGAGGTCCCAAGTCAGTGACCAGGACTGTCCCTCAGACAGTGGAGAGTGGTATTAGAAGAAGCTGGAGGTACTAGAAATAGTTCCATCTTAGGAGCTCAGTGTTGGCCAGTGATATTGGTGAAGATGGATGTGAACCAGTGGCAGGATCCAGATCAGCACTAGTATGGAAAGCCTAGGATCCTCACAGGTTTCTGACCATGAGTTCATTGTAGAAATATGAGGGCAGCTGAAGATGGCAAATCACTGGCATTCAGGGGATTTGTCCATATCTTTACTTGGTCATTCAATTGTTCTTTTACAGTGGATGAGTTTTAGTGATGTTCATTTGAGATACAAATATCCTCACATCTGCCCACTTTCATAGCCCATCTTAAAACTCATCCTCATACCTCTCTTCAATCAATCTTCCAATATTAGTTTCCAAGTCCTTCCTTCCTTTACCATGTAACTATAACTACTTGCCCATGAATTAGTGTAGATATCTGTTCACCCTTTCTCTCTTTGCCAGATAGACATTCTCATCTTGACATAGTCATCATGAGACCTTGCATGCTAGGGTCTTGTCACTTTCAAGGAGCTGCTAAGTAGGCTTGACAATATTCCTATGCATCCTAAAACCACTATACTTCTATAACCTTTCTAGATGGAATGGGCCAAACTTAAAACCCTTCTCTTTTTTCTTCTCCAAGGCTTGCCCATATGATCTTTTCTGTGAGATACAATTTTTTTAACCTCAGATAGCTCATGTATTCTCTATACCAAAAGCTCCAGAAACCAAAAATAAGTATAACCAAATAACAGTATAGCTACTTGCTTTAAGAGTTGGAGAAGATGAAAATTATAGGGATCACCATTGAACACACTGAAATAAATGTAACTAATATTATTACAGACTAAAATTTGGAAGAAGTAAGTGGTTTTGTGAAATTTACTTAAGTACTGAAGAATATGAGCAGGGAGCAGAACTCTGACTTCTAGGACAATGATGGGACTGAATGCACAAAGCCACAGACATGCTGTATTTGGAGAACTCTGATGTGTGGAGAAGCAGAAATGTTTATTGAATGAAGGAGGAGGAAGAAGCAAAAGCACTCAGGAATGGGTGACCTGGAGATGGTAGGAATCCCAGGCTTTGTTTTTTCCTTCCTGTTCTGTCATTTAGTTTAGAGGTAGAAAAAGATGTAAAAACAGATGTGACAGTCCAAACAGTATTTCACAAAATTAAAATAACAGAGCTGGGAAGCATAGGTAACTTAGTGAGGAGCAGAACAATATCACATTCAAATAATGTATATATGTATATATATGAGCATATATATGTATATATGTATGTATTTATCTATATAATATACACATGTATTTTTTGAGGCAGGCTCTTGCTGTATAGACCAGCCTGGTCTCAAAGTTGAGATTCTCCTGTCTTCCAAAGTTGTGAGATTACAGGCTTACGCCACTGCACTTGGCCAAAAATAAATTTAAATGTCTGTTAATATTAATTAGAGAATTCTCTGTTTAACAAAATTAAGTCTAGTTATCCAGATAAAATGAAGGCCTTAAAATCAGTGTAGGTTCCTGGGATTTCATGTGGCTTCCTCATTTTGTCTGTTCCACTTTGTGATAGAAAATTTCACTTGTATAAACAAGCCCAAGAATTGAACAGATGTCTTTATATTCTAGCGATTCTAGTAGTGTGTTCTAAATTAAGTCATTTAACCTCTCCAGGCCAAAGGAATGTTTTATCCATTATCACATGACTAAATAACATTAAATGTTCTCCCAAATTCCAATTCATTTATTCCAGGAAATTTTTAGTTATCTTTACACAAACCCTAAGTTCTGGAGTTGAGAAATAAGATATGGTCCAGCAGGGGTCGCTGTAGTCACATCAAGCCCTAAATCTAGTGTGTTTATGTCATAGTTGACTGTTTATATACCTTATGTGCTCTTCCTTTACCTTAACTCTTTTTGAGTCTATATATACTCTCTTTATACCAATATCATATCTAAATTGCCTTCAAAAGTACTTGGAAAACCAATTTCAACTTTTTAAAGTTTGATTCTTTTCCTTTATTGATTTTTTTTCTTTTTTTTTTTTTTTAGCCTGCCATTGGAGTTCATTTATCTCCATTGACTCTGGGGGTACTTCAAGAGAATTTATTTCGTTTATTTAGCAATACTGAATTTTTATTTCTGAATACGTTTCCTCTAATATATGACATTGCATTTTTATAAAAAAAACACACATAAAATTTAATTGTTTCCCTCACAATTTTCCATGAACATCTAAAAAGCTGTTTAATCTCCATAATTACATTATTTTCTCCCCATAGTTACTTTGCCATGCATATGAAGACAGAAATAGAGTAGCTCACATAGTCAATAGAAGCATAAAGATTTCGGTGCATTTCTAATTTGAGTGTTAAGTTTTTGCCCTAAAACTACATACAGTGGCTGTATGTATGGATAGACAGGCATCCCTGTGTCTATAATGAAAACTCCACTTATAGCAAAGTCAGTGAGGCTCCCAGAAAAGTCACACAACTCCCTCGTGTCCTAAGTTTTAAGACTGTTTTAAGATTTAGGGTATTTAAAAGTAGAATATTTATAGTTCAATTTAGGAATAGTCCAAATGGGTTCAGTCTGCTCCAAAGCATTGCTCAATATGTCATGCAAAATCCAACAATGGTTTCTCTGTGCCAGGAACCAAAGAAAATGAACTTACACCATGAAGAGTAGCTTCTGATCCTTTGGCCTGCCATATATGACAGACACTACTCAGATCAGAGTTGTTTTCAGTGTACATGTAATGGGAAAGTGCACAGCTTTATGTACAGCTATCTGTGTCTTTCACATAGGTTAATATTGCCCCAATCAGGACAACATCCGCTTCTGTTGCCATCATTCTTATTAGAAGTTAAAGCTCTAGTTTAGACAAGTGATTAGATATCTCTCAATTTGCCTTTAAAAATAAGGGAAGCCTTCAAAGAAAGCCATCTAGAGTTTCTTTCCACCATGGGTCAGAGACAGCCTGGTGACAAATATAATGAAAGTGATGGTACATGACTTCTGAGATTAGGTCATAAATGGCATTGCAGTGCCTGCCTTGGTCCTGTGTTGGTCTGTGTCAGGAAACGCAGCAGCCATGGGGAGAACTGAGGCTTCCTGCCAGAAGCCAGCACCAACTTGCCGGGCACATTAGTGCACCACCCCAAGAGCAGATTCTTGCCAAGTGAGTGGTATTCATAGTCCCCCAATTTCTCTATTCTTTTCTCTGCTTTTATCAGAACTTGAACATCCACCTCAGCCTCTGCATTCCCACAACTATAGTTAACTGCCATAGCTAACTGGTCAAGTTTCTCTCAATTGTGGGCTAGATCAGGGGTGTACCTGTCTAGTCATCTAAAGTTGGGGCTGGGGTACATAGTTCAGACTGTGATTTGGAAGTGGAAGGGAATTCCCAGATACAAGTGGGTGGAATGCAAACATCCTGCAGATGAATTCTGTCCACACAACACCCATCTTCACACACACATGCACGTGTGTGGGCATGCACAGGCACACATAGGCACACATACATACATACACACACACACACACACACACACACATCTGAGGATGACAGTTCTAACCTAGCCCAGGCAAGAAAGTCCATGAGACTCTTATTTCCAATTAACCAGCAAAAAACTGGAAGTGAAGCTGTGGCTCAAGTAGTGAAACACCAGCATTGAGAGAAAAAGCTAAGAGACAGCACCCAGGCCCTGAGTTCAAGCTCCAGTACTGGTAGTACACACACACACACACACACACACACACACACACACACACACACACACACAAATACTGGTTTAGAAGTCTAACAGAGATTTTAAAAATTCCTATTCCCCCAAATCCTGTCAAACCAGAGTAAAAGCCTGCGTGAGCTGAAGCACTAGCAGAAGCAGTTGTCCAGCAGATCTGTGAAAAATAGTTTCTTGTTGCAAGCATAGTTTTCATGTTGCCTCTTATTCATCCTTAATTTTCTTCGCCATTGGATCATTTTTATGTGATCTCTTCATTCTCCATTCAGTCTTTTGCAGATAAGACTCCTGTACTGTCAAGGTCAAATTTGGCCCTGTGTTGAACTGTTCACATGTTGTGAACAGATTCCAAACACAGCTGTGATTGTATTTCTGTCTGGGAATCCCCAGGCTTGGCAGCTTGTTTGTGGGAACCTACAGACCAGCTGAAAAACTGATTCAAAGCAGTCAGTGGGGAAAGCAATCCCTCCCCACCCCCTTCCCACTTGTCTTGTGACAAGTTCTTGGTGCAGCCCCTGCAGTAGCAGCTTTCTGACTAAGGTCCAGGCCTTGTGGTTTTCTCAAAGGGCCCCATGTCCCATGTCCATGCCAAGACTTTCTCCTTTCTCTCCTTCATGAACAGGATGAGCTCCGGCATTGCTTCAGTTTGACCTCAGACTCTAGTGGAAAGTTTAGTGATTTTGCGTGATGACCTGCAATGAGTTTACAAATGAACATTTTAGGATTACAAAGTATTTTTAAAGGTATTAATGAAGGATCTGGCCATTTCCCTAGTACTTTTGTGTTCCAGAAGTTTTACGTATTATTCAGCAATATCTTTTCAGCAACCTTGTTTGGCTGGTACTCAGTGCCATTTTGTAAAAAATAAAATAAAATAAAATGAGCTCACAGTCATATGTCTATGTGATACCAGAACCGTGATTGCTATCAAATGCTTCACTCCACCCAGCTTAAGTTTGTTTAAAAGGGTCAGGGGGTATGGCATTCTCAGATTATAAGTATTTAGGCTTCTGTTTCTATCAGTTCTGTGTGTTTTTTATTTTTATTTTTATTGAGAACCATGTTTTTCAGCACTCAAAGGATTTATTTATTACAGGATGTTTCCCTGCCAGCAAAGACTATTGAGTCTGAATCGCAAACATTGCCATTGCCTTCTGTCCCTATTCATAATTTATTCATGGATCACTGGTTTCTTATTAACATTCCATCTGAGTTCTATATTTTGACGGGTCCGTTTCCAGGCTTTTTTTTTTTTTTTTTTTGCCAGTCCTGGGGCTCGGACTCAAGGCCTGAGCACTGTCCCTGGCGTTTTTGTTTTTGTTTTTTTTTTTTTGCTTAAGTCTAGCACTCTGCCACTTGAGCCACAGCGCCACTTCTGGACGTTTTCTGTATATGTGGTACTGGGGAAATGAACCCAGGGCTTCATGTATACGAGCCAAGCACGCTTGCCACTAGGCCATATTCCCAGCCCCTGTTTCCAGGCTTTGAGGAGGATGTTAAGAAGAGTTGAGGAGGGGCTGGGAATATGGCCTAGTGGCAAGAGTGCTTGCCCCGCATACATGATAGCCCTAGGTTCGATTCCCCAGTACCTCATATATAGAAAACAGCCAGAAATGGCGCTGTGGCTCAAGTGGCAGAGTGCTAGCCTTGAGCAAAAAGAGGGCAGGGACAGTACTCAGGCCCTGAGTCGAAGGCCCAGGATTGGCCAAAAAAAAAGAAGAGTTGAGGAAAGGCATTTTATAAATCACTTTAAGTAGAAAATAAGCAATTATCTAAATATGAGTTGTACCAATTTTGCAGGTTCAAGAAAAACAGCACTCAAAAAAGAAGGTAAAGTATAAGTGGAAAGAGTAAATGGCCAAGATAACACTCCATTAAGAAGAGCCATTAACTATAATTACTACAGTTCCTAGAAATTAACTTTTGGTAATATCAGTGACGTAGATGAACATTTACATCTCCTCAGCATTCAAATGTCGAAATCTCAATCTCCAGTGTAATGATATTTGGAGATGGGATTTTATCAGATGATTAGGCCATGAGGATAACCTCAGAAAAGCAATTAGTGCCCTTATAAAACAGACCCCAGCCTGGCAACTGGTGGCTCACTCCTCTAATCTTAGCTACTCAATTGGCTGAGAGCTGAGGATCACGATTTGAAACCAGACTGGGCAGAAAAGTCCTTGAGACACTTATCTCCAGTTAACCATAAGAAAACTGAAGTTGGGATATGTCTCAAATGGTAGAACACTAGCCTTAAGTGAAAAAACCAAGCAAGAGCATGAAGGCCTGAGTTCAAGCCCTGTCACAGTACTAGCACAAAAACAAACAATAAATTAGAAAACAAAAAAGCCAGATCCCAAGGAGCATCCTTGTCTCTTTCTACGATGTGAGAACACAATGAAATCTCCATTCCAGGAGAAGACCCTCGCCCAAACCCATCCACGTGGACAAATCCTTTACTTCCACTCTCAAGCTGAAAAAACTAAATGTCTATTGTTTGTAAGCCACCCAGTCTGTGGTACTTGTTAACAGCAGCATAAATGAACTGCATTATATACATATATGCATCTGTATATATACATATATATGTATATATGTACATGCATGCACACAGATTACAAGGGTTTGATTGTATATAATTGGAGGAGCTGGTTAGGCAGTCAGTACTGTCTTTGAATGTGATCTTGGAGTTTGGAGTCCACATCAGATGGAACTCATCAGATAGACTCAAACGTGCATAATTTCTGGTCTCTGACCTTGTGGGTGTGGCTTGCCTACAGAAATCAGGAATTTCTTCCTGGAACTGTAAATACTAAACAGAAATGTGGAGAAAAAGAGAACCTAAGACATTAAGCCAGGTTAGTCAGGTTGGCACACTACAAAATTACCACACAAAACAAAAAGGTTAGGTAGCATTAGCATATGAAACACTGTTGGCCAAAATAAAAGGTGATGATAAAGGTGACGCAGGTACTTTCCAACTAACAGCACACAGCATCATGCTTAGCCATCTTGCTGTCACTTTTCACTATTCCAGACAGGAAGTATGGAGAGAAAGGCTGCTGCTGGCCTGTTGATTGGCCCTCAGAGCATGTTGCTAAGCTTCTCTCTGCTGTTAACCAATACCTAAATTATGCTGCTGTTGCTCTGGTATTGTTTGTTCTTTTGTCTTCTCAATAATTTCTGCCATAGACCATGTGTGCTGCTATGACAAAATACTCCAGATCAGGCAGAACTTTATTTTCTCATAGTTCTGGAGGCTGGGAAGACCATGATGAAAGTCTAGTAAGTTCTACATCTGGAAAGAACCAGCCCCGCCCCCCAAGAGTATCCTCACAGTACAGTTCTCAAAAGATTTTTTTGGTTGTTTTTCTTTGATTTTTAATATTAGTTTTCTATTGCTGCCAAAGTATCCCAAATTGGTCTTACAGTTGGAGAGTTCAGATTCTGGAATGAGTCTTGCTGAGCAAATTGAGATGCTAGATAGAGGCTTTAGAAAAAGGATGTACTTTCTTAGCTTTTCCAGCTTCTAACGGTCACCCAAATTTCTTGACTCATAGACATGTTTCTTTCTTCAATAGATATTCCTAAAGCTATCTCGTCTTAAGGATAATAGTCATCCTTGATAGAACCTTCCCTCCAGCCATTGTCCCACTGGTATTTTCTTGGCTCCTCTTTGCCATTTCCCAACCATTTAAGAATAGGATTCCTCAGAACAAGGTACAAACTCTTCTCTTTACACTCTGCTTTCACTCTTCAGGAAATCTCATCACAAATTTGGTTTTCTTTTGGGTTCCCACATACAGCCTCCTGCTTTACTTAATATTTTCATTTGGATGTAACACTGATACCTTAAATGCAACAAGGCCCAAACTGAACTTGAGCTAGTCTTATCATACTTGTTCCGTCTCTCTATTTTATCTTGTTGTTAGTCTTAACTGCTCAGATGTTCAACCCAAACACCAAACTTTGGCTCATCTTCCAATTCAGTCCATAAGCCAGTTCTATTAAATTAATCAACCAGATCTCTCTTCAGTAATGCCCACTGGCATTACTTTAGTTCCAGCCACCAGCATAAACCACTGAATGAATGCACACTTTCCCCTTTATCTGCCTTGTTTGGGATCCAATGTCATCTCCATTATATGTTAAAAATGAAAATGCTATTAAACATATTTAATAGCTGCTCATTTGCTATGGTGAAAAAATCTAGATTAGGAGGGAAGCAATACTGGGGTTTGAATTCAATGTCTCACATTTGCTAGGCAGGCACTTTTACCTCTGAGTCTCACTGCTAGCTCCCCCAAATCTAAATTCTTAAGATTACCTATACAACTCTGTCTCACTCTTGACTCTATTTTGACCCTTCCTCAGTCCTATAAATGCTCAGAAATTATAGGTATCATATGAGTATTCTTTGATGAATGTAGGTTTTTAAAAATTTTTCAAATTTGCCACATTATAACATGAGCTTATAAGAGAGTCCTTTGGTCTTCTCTAAGCACAGAAAATAGCACAGAAAAACTCCTGTAAGTACATAACTGAATTTGAACTCAAGAGAGTCCATCGAGTATCAGAATTAAAGAATGACTCTAAAGTCAGAGCATAATGCAGAACCTTAGGCTCAAACAGATCCTAGAATTGGTGCAACCAGATATAGGTCTTAAAACCTCAAGTGGAGCTACTCAAGAGGCTGTGATCTGAAGACTACAGTTAAAATACAGTCTTAGCAAGAAGTCCATGAGATTATCATCTCCAATTACAGAAAAATCTGAAAGTGGACATTTGGCTTAAGTAGTAGAGTGCTGAGCTAGCCTTGAGCAAAAAAGCTTAAGGACAGCACCATGGCTCCAAGTTCAAGCCCCAGGACCAGAACAACAACAAACCCATAAGTGGATTCTAATAACCTCCCTTAAAGCAGAGTCCAGGGTTCCGGCACTGGAAAGAAAGCATGAGTTGGTATGTTTAGATAAATTTGGGAGTCATAAACAAATGCTGACTTTGAAATTGTACTACACAACAATGGTTATTCATATTCCAGATTGTGAATGAGACAGTATCACCTGCTAGAAATCAAAACCCTGGGTCTGGGCTATGTGTAGCTTGGTGTGTTTGAAATCATGTGACCCATCAGAAGAGAGGTAAAGCTGAGAAATCAACCTCAAAAGAGATCTGATTCGCTTCCTTGAAACTCCAGAAAATATCCTGTGGACAACTTCCCCATATAAAATTCCCTTCTAATGCATAGATGATAGTCAATATTGAAAATTATGCCAGATGGGCTGGGAATGTGGCTTAGTGGTAGAGTGCTTACCTAGCATGCACGAAGCCCTGGGTTTGATTCCTTAGTACCACATAAACAGAAAAAGTTGAAGTGGTGCTGTGGCTCAAGTGATAGAGTACTACCTTTGAGCACAGAGAGGCTCAGGGACAGTGCTCAGGGCCTGAGTTCAAGCCCCAGGACTGGCAAACAACAACAACAACAACAATAACAACAAAAAAATTATACCACAAAACAACTGTGTGTGAGAATGAGCAGATAAAAGAAATAGGACCTGAAACTTGGAAGTGTGAAACCATATCAAACACATCTCTAAACAAAACATGTTCAAAATGTTCAAAGGGATGAAGAAAATACATTCCACGGGGGAAGAAAAGAATCACCTGAAGGGGATAGTAGTACAAAAGATTTGCGTTAGAAAATTACAAGCCAAACAATGTTCTTTCCCATCCCAAAGCTTTAGTAAATGTTCTCCCCTATCTATCTTGAAGCCTCACACCTTGCTTCTTGAAACTCCTACGTGCCTTGATACTCTCAGCTTGAATGTCATTTCTTGGAGAATGCTTTTCAGACCTTTGAGAAAATGTTGTTATAATTTCTCATGGCCCCTTCCCCTCTCTTTTTATCATCACTCAGGATACCTATGGCTTCTTGCTCAATGTATGTCCTGGCTCAGGCTGGCTGCAATGGCAGCTCCATTTCTCCTTATTTTCCACCTCTCCACAGTGCCTAGCTAAATGTTGAGCACGTGGACAGCATAATCCTAGTTTACCCCTACTGCCTCAGGTTTGTTTCAATAATTTTTTTCAGTCTTCTGTGCCAGTGATTCCATTTAGCTTTATTTCTTACATATCTCAAAAAAAAGTGATACTGAGACCCAAGGATATTTGAAATTTTTGTCATTTGGATGTTTCCAGTTTATCAGTTTATATTCCAGATATGGACTAGGCCTTACAAAACTGTTTCACCAGATGCTGTAGTTTCTAACGTAGAAAAATCTTTCGTTAGGAAAATCTTCTCAAGTGTTCTGTGAAAGGACTCACACTAGCCCTGTTCTTCATTGACCACTCTTTATTTGCCTGACCTTGTCTTGCTGACTCCGTCTTCTTAGCTATTGTCTAGCTCGTGGCCATTGATAGTTTTAAAACTTTCTGGCTTCTGTCCTTTTCACCTATTACCTAGATTCATGGATGATCCTGAATTTGGCAAGCTTGGTGCCTATTTCTCTTTGATCCAAATTAATGCTTCTCGGTGTGACTTCTCACCACAGTCTAACAGACAGCAATCTAAATGTCCCAAAATTCAAGAGATGCAACTACATGTTGTGTCTATCTTAAAAGCCTTTTGGGAAAAGCACTAAAGTTCATTAAGATATGTTTTCTCTTTTGGCTTTAGGGCAAATGTATCTAGCAACTCAAGAAGTGTGAGTTTTTTTGTTGTTGTTGTTGTGGTAATGTTCAGTGATGCCTATCACTGAGGAACAGCTTAAATTTACCCAACTGAGGAGATTCTATTCCTAGATCCTACTATTCTGCCAGTAAGAAACATAAGCTGGAGAGAAGAGTTGAAATTAGAGACTGCCAAGTAATCTTTGGCAACTGTGTGAGCTGCATCTAGGTGTACTGAAGAGAAGGGTCATCTTTGTATGGAATAATGTTCTTCTTACTCAACTGTCTGTGCTGTTATGCTTCTGTGTTTTGATAAGAAATGTTTACTGCTCTGCATATGAAATGTGAGGGGTAAGGTGATATCATGGCAAAAGCGTTCACACTGACCCAGAGTTCTTACCAATTCTGATAGTTAACAGCTGTGTGACCTTTGGCAGGTCACCAAATTTATCTGAGACTTAGTCTTCATCTCTAAAATGGGAAGAATAACACTTAAGCCACTGATGTGTTATGGTAATTAAAAAAATCAAAGTACCTGTTGGGATAACTGACACAAAATAGGCAATTACCGAAACCAGGTTTTTATTGCAGTTGTTATCCCATCTTTTTTTACTTTTGTCTTCTTCTTGACATACATACACTGAGTTATCACCTTCCACATTGGAAAAAAAAGTGAAATCAATTTTTCTTTTAGTTTATAAAGTACAAGCAGAGGCTGGTTTGCCAGTTGGAGCAGACTATTTAGATGAGTCCATTTGATTTAGGATGGTGTCCAGCCTCATCCTTCAGCAGCAGCCCGAGTACTGCTTGTTCCAGAGGCACACTGCTGAAAGAGTGGCGTCGTGCAAAGTCAGGTGTGGGTGTTCACAAAGTCGATGCCAGGACACAGTTTTGGAAACAGGGTCATCTGGTAACATGTATTTCAACTCTGCACTAAGAAACTCAACTAGACAGACAATAGAAGATGTTGCAAAAGGACAGATCAAGTAATAGAATGTTACAGCATCAGAAATATTTATGGCTGCACTGTCAAGATTTTAAAATTGTATTTCACACCAGGCTCCAATGCTTTCATTTTATGAGTTTTAAAAAAAAGTGACCCATGTTCACAAAGTTAGCTCTCTTTACTGTAATCAATACACTTGCTGCTGAGCATTTCTGGTGACATAATGTCTGCTTCACGGAGACATTTTTTAGTTGCTCCAGAGATCAACTCAAAAAGACATAAACCAATGCAAACATTTCCAGTGTCATAAATGTTTCATTGTTATGAAATGTTTTCTTATGAAAATGGGAAGACCACAAGTTATTGTCTGTGATTTGGCTGGGAATATTACTTTCCAAGGCCCAAATAATCTGGAAGCCCTAAAAAAGAAAGTGCTTCCCTCTCACCTGCAAGTTAAGATGTCTTCTTATTTTCCTTGTTGCATGTCCCAGGATCTGCCTCTTGTTAGAGTCCTTGTAGTGAGATGATCAATTTTCTTCTGAAGAACTCTATAATTTCATGGTGTGGACTTGCTGTACAAACCCTCAGAAAATAGGACACCCATAACAAGATGAAGCAGTTCAACACATTTCACTTAGACATCTATGATGCTACACTAAGTGGCACATATTGAGAGTATTATTGAACTTGGCACAGTTGCTTTCTAACTTTAGCTTATATCACAGTCACTCAGAGTGTTTATTAAAACAGAGATTGCTAGAACCCAACTCCAGAGCTTCTGATATAGTAAGCTTGGTGAAGGGTTTAAGCATTTGCATTTTGAAGGAATTCCCAGGTGATAGTAATGTTGCTGAGTCAAGATTGAATTTTGAACAAGACAAAACAAAATCAAACACTGGCCAGAGAGCAGATGATGCCTAGATAAAAATCACAACAGAATGTTTTAGTCCAATATCAGAATATCTGCACTACTCAGTACAAGTGGTTCCCATAAGTGTCACATAGTGAGGGCATATTTGGCCAAGGAATCGAAACTTATATTGCTTTCTTCTTGGAAATGGATAACATTTCACACAGAACAAGTAGTGGAGATGGAAAATTATCTAAAAAATTGTCAAGCAGCACCATGGCATAAACTCTATTCAAATTTTCAGACAATAAAGAGTCTTACTATCTAGATCCATCTAAAATTTTTTTTTCTTTTCTTTACTTTTTTTTTGGCCAGTCCTGGGCCTTGGACTCAGGGCTTGAGCACTGTCCCTGGCTTCTTCCCGCTCAAGGCTAGCACTCTGCCACGTGAGCCACAGCGCCGCTTCTGGCCGTTTTTTCTGTATATGTGGTGCTGGGGAATCGAACCTAGGGCCTCGTGTATCCGAGGCAGGCACTCTTGCCACTAGGCTATATCCCCAGCCCCCCATCTAAAATTTTGTAGTTGTAATACTAATCACCCTTGGGGCAGCAAGAAGTGAACTAAGTAAGGTTTTCTTTAAAATACTTTTTAAAATTTTTCTAAAAGGTAATCCTGAATCTACCTCAGTCTTTGCTGAGTAAATTGAAATTAGTTATGATAAAGAGAACAAATAATACAAACAAGTTAAAGAAACCCAGAAGCAGTGAATGTACTAAAATAGGAATAGTAATTAGCAATGTACTTCTCTGATACATTATGTCTCTTCTAACTATAGATTTGCTTGATCTCAAAAATCACCTGGAAGTTGTAATCCATGATCTCTAGGAAGATGAACTAAAACATTTTTGTCCATTTTTCCATGTCCTGTGTTTGTTTAATGGTTGCTAGCACTTTTCACCATTATGTTTACTATCTCTATTCTTAGCTTCTGTTACCCATATCTAAGTTCACCACAAAGAGGAGACTAAGAATTACGTGAATTGAGGCAAAACTGTCAATTAATGTCAGATAAGCAGCTCAGAGACAGAATGTAAGCTCAGAACAATTTCTTCATGATTCCTGCATCTTCCTAAACGGTAGTGGTATGAAATTGGAAAGCAGCATTTCTGATTCTGTGATAAAGGCATTGATTGGCTTAGGCCTCTAGGAGAGCAGAACCCTATCACGTCACTAAAAAGTTTTGATCTGTGCATAGGCACAGCAAGCAGACTTGTGACATCAAGGAGACTATAAATTAAGAGATGAACAGAGGCTGCTAAGTGACCCTAATATCTTGCTGAAATGCCTTCATGGAAAACAAACACAAACAAAATTTAAGTTAGAGTTTACTTATAGCTTTGATACTTTCCACCCCAGAGATGAAATCAGATTCCTTTTCATGGCTAAATCCCAATACTGGTAATCAAATTACTGAGTAATACATCATCTTACATGGAAGTCTGAGCCTCAGAGTGCCCAATGTCCATTAGCCATCAGGTGATACTGCATTAATAACTCAAGTAGCTGGATGATGTTACACTGTAAATGCACTTGGAGGATTTTTATTGTCATTCTAACCTAGTGAATGTGCCAGCATCATCTCTTTCAACTCTAGGTAAACTAAGCTTGGTATTTAGAGAGATTAAGTCTTCCAGAACCAGCCTTGGTTACCATTTAAGGAAGTTGTGCAGTTAGTAATAAGCCTGCCTCTCTGGGTCTTTAGTGTTTGCCAGAAAGTTGAATAGATTAAGTAGATAGGTCACAGATAAGCAAAATTCATATCAGAAATGTATATAGTATACATGCCCTCACACATGCATTTAGTATTATTTTGTGTTGTATATATAGTTTATATGCATTATAAAAATTCATCTCTATTTTTTCATCCAAACATTAATGTTTTAACACTTCTGCACTTAGTCGGGCCCTGGTGATTCACATCTATAAGCCTAGTTACTTGGGAGGCTGAAATCAGAAGGACTGCAATTCTAGACCCAAGTGCACAGAAAAGTTTGTGAAACTCCAACTCAACAAAAGGAGTTAGATATGGTGGTGCGTACCTGTCATCCCAACTACAACAGGAAGCCTGAATTGATCACTATCAGGTGCTCAGCTAGGTAGAAAGTGAAATCCTATCTCAAAAATAACCAGTGCAAAAAAAACCACAAAAAACGGCTAGAAGTGTGGTCCAGTGGTTGAGTGCCTGCTTAGTAATTGCAAAACCCTGGTCTGAAAAGTCACATCAGTGACCAAGACTGTGGATACTTCTCACCCCTGTCCTAGTTCCCTGTCTATTCAAGCCACATAACTCCTGTATGAACTGGAGAGCTACATTCCTGTGGTTGCCATGTAATAAATAAATCTCTTTTCTCTGCTCTTCGCCATGTCTCTTTATTGTATAGAGACAGTGATCCTGGGGTCTAAACACTGGTTTCACATTGATGGGTTTAAAAAAGTGAATATTACAGCCAGGCACTGGTGGCTCTCACCTATAATCCTAGTCACTGAAGTGTCTGATATCTAAAGACTGTAGTTTGAAGACAACCTAGGCAGAAAAGCTTAAAACTCAAAAGGCTCATATCTTCTAATAATTACTCCCACCCCCCAAAAATGCTGGAAATGGAGCTGTGACCCAAATGGTAGCATGCTAGCCTTGAGCAAAAGAGCTCAGGGACAGCTAGCTCCCAGGCACTAAGTTCAAGCCCTAGAACTAGTGTGTGCGCTACACACAGCCCTCCCCCCCCCCCATACACAATGATTACATACACTCACAAGATTCCAATGTATTTCCTACAAAATTAAGAAGAGTAACGGAAGGGGTGGGTGGGAGGGAGAGGTTAGAATGTTAAAAGGAGTGACACTGATCATGCACTGCTTAGTTAAATGGCAACTACTTTGTACAACTACCTAAAGATAATAATTTAAAATTTTTTCTTAGAAAGCATACTTGGGGAACTGTAAGTTCAAGTGCCTACAGTAAATCCAGAAAGGTAGATTTTTCAAAGGAATCAACACAATAAGGCTGTTTCTGTTCGTATGGAGTGAAGACAGAGGAAGTTGTGTCTGAGGATTGATAAAATGGAAAGAGTGGTAAATGTGTACTTATTACCTAACTGTTGGTTCTATATTGAAACCAGAGGCCTGGAGTACCCATGGAATGGGTATTGGTGCATGATCATTTCTTTGAAAGGGGCTTCTTGCTGATGAGTGAGAAGTCCTGTGAGGGTAGTGTGTGAATGTCGGTGGGCTTAGAAAGCCATGTGCACGTATTATGCAGTCTAGGCAGGCTCCTGCACTCATTGATGCACTAGACGTTGTTTGTGTCAACATTTATCTTAACAGAGAAGCATGTTTTGTTTAAGCATTAAAATTGCAAACTGAATAGAGCTTATAAAGGAAGCACTTGAGCTAAGACTGCAACCTAGTGGTGAGTCTGTAACTGAAAAAAGAAGCAACAGCCCTCATTCTAGGTCAGGGATAAAAGAGACATTTGCATTCAATTTTGAGGGGAAAAAGTATGAAAAGAATTGTGTTTCTTTTCTTGTGAAGACATCTTGAAATCATGCTGGAGGTAAGGGAAAGGAAGCCTCTAATCCAGCCCTGAAGCTGTTATGGTCAAGTAATTTTTCTGAAGCTTCTCATTAAAGATGAAGACCTTGATAAGAATATTGTGGCCTGTCTTCTCACATTTTTTGCACTAACTTACTTTTGTGATCAGTTCTAGTTTATGATAGATTTTTAATTGCTTTCATTTTATGTTTGAAGTAATTCAGGTCTTAATCTAATCTAAGTAACTTTTGCTTGTTACATGATTATACATGTCATTTTCATTATTCCTTCGATCAACAATAATGTTCAGCTTTTGAAAATTTGATTCGGCCTTCCAAATGCTAATTATTAATTATACGGATTCCTATTTCCTTGTTTTTGTTGTTGTTGTTTTGTCAGTTGTGGGGCTTGAACTCAGGGCTTGGGCGCTGTTCCTGAGCTCTTCTGCTCAAGGCTAGCACTCTATCACTGTGAGCCACAGCTCCACTTCCGATTTTTGAGGGGTTAATTGGAGATAAGAATCTCATGGGGACTTTTCTGCCCAGGCTGTCTTCTCAGCCTCCTGATTAGCTACGGTTACAGGTATGAGCCACTAGTGCCCTGCTGACATTGCATTGTTTTAATTTGGAGCAATTTATTCACATAGTAACACCTGGGCTCTGTTCTACTTAAGATGATCACTCTTCTTATACTAGAAACTTGAATATTCAAGAAATACCTCACTAGAATTTCAATCTTCTAATTACAATCTTCTAATCAATCTTAATCTTATTTTTAAAATTTACTTACATCTTAACTTTCCTTATTCTGCATTAATCCTGTTCAAGCATATACTTAAAAATTAGATCAAGCTGAGTTTCTTGATTTGGGTGTGAAAGTATCTTGCTTTCTTTGCACTCTAGTTCTTAGGTTATAATAACTTCCCTATTATGTACTTCTATCCTATTTTTTTATCTTTTCTATCTCTGTTTGATCCTTCTAAACATTTTTTACTGGTACAGTCTAATATTAAGGTATGAAATTTGGTTAGTTTTGAATGTAGTCAAATCAATCCTGTGCTTTTCTAAGGACAATTGTTCTAAATATTATCAAGAGAAATAGCATTAGCTTTAAAATTCCTCTCCATCACAAGTCTTTCACACTTACTTCAAGTGTATTTTCAGTAAATGTCTTAATTCTTCCAAATAGAGATAGTGCATGATTGCAGTACACTGCAGTACACTGGTGCACTGGTGGCAAAGAGCCTATTGTCCCTGTCAGGGAACCGAGGCCTTCTACATAATTCAAAGAATTATCTCCATTATTGCCCAAATGAAACTTCTGGATTCTCTTCTGTTTTAAAAACAAGCTAACAAACAAAAGCAGCTTTCTATAATTTTTTGTACTTGATCTATGTGGGGTCAACAAAAAATTCTGCAAAAAATGCAGAAATTAATGTTGATATAGTGAATTATCTCAAATTTTCTCTTTTCCTACTACTCCATGTATGAATAATAATTTGGGCTGATTCCTGGGAAATCTGTCATACAGAGATGATAGTGTTTGTCATAGCACAGCACTCTGAAGTACTAGTTTCTACAAAAGGGAACTTAATGTAGCAAACATTTTTCTGTAAGTCCATGAGTGTATTGCTGTGGAAAACAAACTTAGTATCCCCACACACAACTGGCTTGGGGAAGAGACAAATCAATGGAACTAGCATGGCAAGTTTCGGAGCTATTTTTCAGCAGATTAGGTAAAACTTTGAAAAATATATGATACAAAATTGTTTTAATGACTCAAACTGACTAATTATGTCCTTAGTAATTTATTAATTACTGTGGAAGTGATGCATATTGAGAGTAAGAATATACTAGAAAGTGTCACTAAATAGTTAAATTTTTACTAACAGATAATTGTGTTGCACTATACATATATATGTATATATACATACATACATACATACATACATACATACATACAAGATGCTGCAGTAATGTGAAACGTCCTTTTACAGAGTTCTTTCAAAAAATGCTTCAATGATGCCTTGTTACCAAATCTCAGAGAGGTATACAGCTTTGGGTCAGCTTATCTGCTCTCTTTATACAGCACTAGCACTGAGGAGCTGAAATGGAGGAAGGTGGAGTGGAAGGCACTGGAGTTCCAGTGTTAACCTGGCCAGGGACTAGCCATGTGACCTAGCTATGAGTTAGGATATTTAAATCCATAAATAATACATGCTTATGATTTATGGAAAGTCTTCAATGAATATTTTATAAATGTATTGCTTTTTCTCCCACACAGATTTGTCATTTCTGGTTTGCTTGTATGGGTATACATACATAAAGTTTATTTAATGTATACTCTAAAACAGAACCAACCAAACAACAAAAACCCTCAGTGAAAAGATGTGTAATGAAGAAAAAGTATAGGTTGCTAATAATATAAGTATCCATAGATGTCAGTTTATGTACATCTCATCTGGTGTATGCTTGGCTTTTTCATAAATCAGTACAAGTGCATCAACTTAACTCATTATTTGAGAGCCATAGAACACTAGATTGTATGACATTTCATCATTGAATCCCTCATTATTGAATTCTTGTTTATATCTAAATTTTTGCTCTAGTAATGTAATGGTGATAGTGAAAAGCTGGATGTCATAGTGTGTATACAGTCAAAATATAGGTGAATTTCTCAATACCTTTGTGAAACATTTGACAGTCAGAATCACACTCAACTCTCATCATACATGTTTTAAAGACAAGAAAATACTTCTTATGGGCTACGATTGTGTTGGGATTTTTTTGTTTTGTTTTTCAGGATATTGCAGATTATTTCAGTTTGTTTATTCAAAATAACCACTCTAAGCTCAGTAAAAACTCAGTTGCACTGAAAGCAGAAAGGTTTTCTAAGGTGATAAGGGAGAATGTGATTTATGCATGCATAGTATAGCCTAATTTTAGCTCTCCTCAGTAGGGTGCAGCATCTGTTAAGAGAAGAAGACACAAGCAATAATGTCATACAAGTAAGTCATCACATTTAAAAGAGCCTGCAGCCAGCATTACTGTCAGAGAACCTATGCAGATTTGGCTCCTCAAGACAGAGCGCTGGCTGAATGAGACTGAGGAGCTGGTGAAATGCCTCCGCCAGACATCCAGATGTCCTCTTCCTTAGCACCCCTCCTCTCCAGCTCAGGATACCCTTTTTCTCTGGCTGTTACTTGCTTTCCTGTGTCCTTATTCTAGTTTTCCATAATTCTTCTATTGCAAAGGACTGAGTTGGGGGCCTTAAGGTATAATTAATTAAAACAAAAATTGACTTCTAGGCCAATCTTTGATCTTACAGATGAACAAACAAAAATCAAGGGAGGTTGTTATTTATTCCACATAGATATGAAAAACTGTTCTGTAACTACTATTCTGTCATTCACACCATTCACACCCAGATATTCTTTTCTTGCCTTTCTCCTTAAATCTTCTCAGTTTCTCAAAGAAGCAGTGAAATGATTGGTGATGGGGCTAATTATGAATTATTTATACTTGCTGCTTTGTGGGCTCCTTTCAATATTTATATCTCTTTGAGGGGGTGAATTTTTTATTATTTTAAATTTTTAATTGTTAGCATAAAGGTGATATATAGAGAGGTTACAGATACAAAAGTCAGGTAAAGAATACATTTCTTTTTGAACAATGTCACCCTTTCCTTTTCTGTCTCCAGTTTTTCTTCCCATCCCCACCCACAAGTTGTATAGTTCATTTTCATCATGGTGCCTAATGAATACTACTGCTGCATTTATTCACCATTTGTCTTTCCATTTCTCTCCCCACCCAAAGACAGATAAGTGAATAAATAAGACAAAAAGAAAACAAAAACAGCAACAGAACAAAAACCTTTTGTTTCCATTCCCTGGAGTTCATTTTGATAAATATTATTTTTATGATCAGATGCATAGGCATTGAATCTTTGTGTTCCTCCCCTGAGTATCCTTCTTTGGTCTCATTGTATGTGAATGCCTAGAGTCATATATACTTTATCATGTTGGGGGAGGGGGTGTGAATTTTCACTGCAAAAAATTCCTGAAAAAATTTCAGTTCTACTATTAGAATTTAAAGATTGGTAACAAATAAGATGGAAAGTGCTTTGGGGGAAAGAGACCATTAAATTAGTTTTCATTTAATCATCAGGGCCATCATAATTACATGCATTTTGGTCCAAGTTTCAAATTTGTTTCTAGGATTTCACTACATGATTATAGCTATCAGGTTGAGAGAGAAACAGGAGGGAGAGAGGGAAGGAGAGAGATCTTGATGATTTTTTTCTGCCTCTGTTTAATATCTTGTTTGAATTCTGGGACAAAGGGCTTTCCTATGATCCTTTATCAACAAGCTATCAGATAACATACTTGGCTCCATAGCTTGGATCAGAATGTGTAAAGGGTGCACGTTGGCTTGATTTGGCTTATTTCAAGACCCTCTGACTGCCCTAATGTGGATGACAGCCTGAGCAGGTTGGCTTAAAATATGAACCCTCAATCCTACCTTTCAGAGATAAGATCCAGTATAGTTGGGTTTTTTTTCCTTTTGTGCCTGGACCCAACAACTTCCCAAACTCTGCCCTCTGAGTAGCTAGGGATACATGCATGGGAATCTAGCACTATAACCATCTACATGGTTATATATACTGAGGATCAAAGAGACAAGTATGACAGGTATACACCAGCCAATTCAATCAACTAGAATAAATGGATAAAGACACATACAATCTACTAAGACTAAACTAGGAGTAAACAGAAAATCTGAAGCAATAAATAACAAAGAGATTGAATCAGCAATAAAATATTTCCTATTAATAAAAGAACCTAGACCTGACTGCTACTCTGATGCATTTTCCCAACATTTAAAGAACCAATGATCAATACTTCTTAACCTTTTCCAAAAAGAGGAGGGATACTTACAAATTCATCAAATCTAGATAAAGACATGATAAAAAGGAGAAAATGACAGGCCAGAATTTCTGATGTAGATAGATGCAAAAAACCCTCAAGAAAATACTAGTTTGCCAAATTCAATAGTACAGGATAAGGACCATTCATTATAATCAAGTAGTATTAATGTCTAGAATGCATAAAAGTTTCAACACCTACAGAAAATTACAGCAACTGTGCAACTCCTTTAAACAATTAATCAAATGAATACCAGGAAAGTGGAATTTGTGGTATCAGTGGGGGTAGAGGTGAAGGGCAGAGATGTAGACGAATGGAGACGAATGTGGGTGGTTGCAAGTCATTATATTCAATGTATATATGTAAAAATGGAACTAGATAAATTGAGGGGATGGTTAGGATTGAGATGCGAGAATTCTGAAAGGGTAGACATGAATGAAGATGCATTGTGCTCAGAAATTCACATGTTGAATTGAAACCTCTGTAAAACTAAATATAATGTTTAAAAATGTTTTAAGATAAATAAAAATGAAATCTAGGGCTGGGAGTATGGCCTAGTGGCAAGAGTGCTTGCCTCATATACATGAAGCCCCGGGTTCGATTCCCCAGCACCACATATATAGAAAATGGCCAGAAGTGGCGCTGTGGCTCAAGTGGCAGAGTGCTAGCCTTGAGTGGAAAGAAGCCAGGGACAATGCTCAGGCCCTGAGTGGCCCCAGACTGGCAAAAAAAAATTAACTCTATTGAAAAAATTGGATATCCACATGAAAGACAATAAAATTAAACCCTTTTCTCAAAAGAAACATAAAGCTCAACTAAAATGGATTAATTTCTTAAACTAAAAACCTAAAACCATCATAAGAAAGAGGAAAAATTACATGACATGTCAAACTGAACAACAAAGTAACATCTTTTGAAGAGAGAGCCTGCAGAAACGGGGAAAATATTTCCAAGTCACATATTTGATAAGGAATCAATATCCAAAATTGATAAGAAGCCCAAACAACTGAATAGCAAGAAAACAAACAATTTAATTTTTAAAATGGACAAAGAATGTAAATATAGCATGCATACTGAAAGCGTTGTTTCAGTCCAGCTCTGCCACTTACTGTTATTCTGTGATCTTTAGCAGATTATATAGTTCCCCCGTACCTAATTTCCTCATTTGAAATTAGGAACTACCCATAGTATCCATTTCATAAAGTTCTGTGATAATTAAGTTATATATAAATCACATGCATATATGTTTAATGTCTTGTGCAGAAAAAGCAGTATATATATATGTGTATATATATATATATCATATATATATCATATATATATCATATATATATATATCAGCTCATATTATGACTCAAGATGCTTCCTTGGCTGGCATTCTAGAATGTTGGATACAGCAAGTGACTGACCAGGAGATAGTAGAGTGTTCTATTAATTATTGTCAGTTTTGAGGAGGAAATGAGAATTTGGAACCATTTCAAAGGAAACATGTTTGGGGATGCTTAGTATTAAGGGTGTTTTAGGTGAACAGACTTAGGGGCAGAAGTGTGTGTGTGTGTGTGTGTGTGTGTGTGTGTGTGTGTGCCACGTGGCAGGCATTTTGAGGAAGATATAGGATGAGTGGAGCCAGAAAGCTTTGTTGGGCAGCTGAGGAGCTAAGATTAGATCCTCCTAATTCCAGACTAGAAAAAAAGAAAAGCTTAATGATGACAAATGGTCATTTTTTGTTTGGTTTTGGTTTCTATACTTTATTAGCAAACACCGTTAAGTATAAGAAAGTGTTAGGATGGCCAAGTAGAAGAGAGCAAAGGAAACGCAGTATCATTTGAGCATTAGCTATTTGAGTTTGTAGAGGAAGTAGCCTTGGTTCCAGGAGGTAAAGGCTGAACCACCAGCACTGAGCTGGTGCTTGGGCACAAATAGGAATATAGAAGCCCCTGCTCAGACAGCACTGGCAGTGGTGCACCGCATAAGGAAACATAATGTGGTTGAGCAGATGTAGCACCGCATAAGGAAACATAATGTGGTTGAGCAGATGTAGCAGCAAGCGCTGTGTTCACAGCAGCGCCAAACAGGCCTTACTTTTTTATTGTTACAAAGCATGTTACTAGCATCAAACTTTAAAAATCAGCCTCAAATGTCATATAAATAGGGTAGTAAAATCTGTTATTTTTTCATCCTAATAATGTCAAGTTAGTACAGGAAAGTGCTAAAAGTGTAAAAATTTGAGCCTCAAATTTATGATGAATGCTAAGAACATACAAAAGTATCTCAAACTTCTGGAATGGTATCTTTATATGTATCTAATACTGAGAATCTGTCTACTAAGTATATCTTAAAGTGAATTTAAATTAAGTGAATTGCAGTATTGATTTTTCTGTGAATCAACAGAAGAATTTGAAATACAATGAATCTCAGTCCCTTTATTCCATTATTTTGTCCTTGGACAATATTCATATTCAGCCAAAAAGAAAGTAAGAACAAAATGGAAGGAGTAGCTTTCAGACTTTGATAATGTATTCCTAGACTTTGATGGCAAAGGTCTTCATCTTTTTTTGTCTAGGAAATAAGCTAGCATAATGCACTGTCTATGAGACTATGGTGATTTTTTAAAAGAAAAAGAAGAAAGCATTTTACCCATGCCTCTTGCCTTCAAAGAAACAGGAGCAGAAAAGCATGTCTGGGAGGTGGACTGTGTGTTATCATAATTCTGATCATTGGGTGAAAAGTGCATTTGTGAGCAAATCTGGCACTGCCTAGCAACCATCTCTAGACAGAAGGTGCTGGGAGCCAGCTGCTGTTGCCTTTCAGGAGCCATCAGCCCATTTCTATCTAAACACTTAGAGGATATCTATTTGGATTATTTGGATTCCAGTTTTAAGGTACAGTTCCTAGCAATTCTGAAGTCTAAATATTTTGTTAATGATTGGCAAAATGAATTAATTATTAGTTTATGTTCATCTCCAAATATAGCAGAAATATATAATATATTTTATGTATATATTTTAACTGTAATACAACAGAATACCTGTAACTAATATTTTTTTCTTTCTTTCTTTCTTTTTTTTTTTTTTTTTTTTTTTTTGCCAGTCCTGGGGCTTGGACTCAGGGCCCGAGCACTGTCCCTGGCTTCTTTTTACTCAAGGCTAACACTCTGCCACGTGAGCCACAGCGCCACTTCTGGCTGTTTTCTATATATGTGGTGCTGGAGAATCGAACCCAGGGCTTCATGTATACGAGGCGAGCTCTCTTGCCACTAGGCCATATTCCCAGCCCGTAACTAATATTGTTTAAAAATTGTACATGTCTCTTTACTCTAGAAGTGAGCCATGCCATATTCTGGGAAGTTAAGATATAAGATTCAACATGCTCCAGAAACTTTCCTCATCCTTGAAAATTCCATTCCCAGCCTCCCTGGTGTAGGTCCTCCTTTGATCCCTATGACTGATTCTAAAATATTTGTTTGCTCCTGGCCCTTCCTGCAGAATGTAGCTGTATTGATTACAATGAAGCAGAAGTTTTTAGAGTAATGAAGGAAACACTATAAGGAGCAAATAGTCTACTTTAGTGGCCCCTAACTGTTCAGGGAAAGCAGTGTTCAGAAAATTAGAGAAATATAGTTATCACTACAGCCCTACACTGGCCCGGTACTTCCTTATACTCCTTCCTGAGCAGTTCCACTCCTCTAATTTTGTCCATACCCTTGGTTCCCAGAGTTCACACATACATGCCCAGGTACATGCTTGCATTCATCCATCCATCCATTTATCCTCTCATTCCCACTCTCTTTCCTCACCATTATCCATTGAGGTCACTTCACTAGATCCTCTGAAATCATGCTTTCTTTGTAAACCCACTTCTTCCATACTCTCAACCTTTTAATAAAATATTCTATTCTATCCCATCCTTATTGTAGTTGAGCCGTCTCTCATTTTCAGTCTCCTCAAAAAAAGGTTTTCATCCATTCCTCATAAAACAGGGCCAGGTGGTCATAGATGGTCAACTCCCTTTGTCACTTCCAAGCTATTTTTTTTTTCATGAAAAGCCTTTGCATTCGCTCTGTAGAAGCACAGGATTCTGACTGTATTCATCTTTTGGGATACTGGAAAGATCTTCACATATTTCTGAGCCTTTTCACATCTGAAAAGGACAAGTATCATTTTACAAAGTTGTATGAATATTAAATTAATTTCTTCTTTACTAGTTAGTGTATGGGCCAGGCTTTTATTTTATGCCATACTATGGTTTGAACTCAAGGCCTGGGTGCTATCCTTAAGCTATTTTGCTCAAGGCTAGTGCTCTACTACTTGAGCCACCATTCCACTTTTGGATTTTTTGGTAGTTTATTGGAGATAATACTCTCATGGACTTCACTTCTCAGTCTGGCTTCAAACCATGATCCTCTAATCTCAGCCTCTTGAATAGCTAGGATTAGATGTATGTGCCACCAACACCTGGCTCGGGCAGTTTTTATTTTTTGCCAGTCCTGGAGCTTGAACTCAGGGCCTGAGCACTGTCCCTGGCTCCTTTTGGATCAAGGCTGGCATTCTACTACTTGAGCCACAGTGCCACTTCTGGCTTTTTCTGTTTATGTGGTGCTAAGGTATCGAACTCAGGGCTTCATGCATACTAGGCAAGCACTGTACTGCTAATCCACATTCCTAGCCCTCAGGCATTTTTTGAATGCTCAAGAAAACCATTCCTACCCTCATAAAGTTTTGTAAAGTCTTCCTTAATGAAGCAGAAAGCAAAAATGTCTGTTAGGAATGAGGTTTAGGTTGATTGGAATACAGATGTTGAAACTGACGAAAGGTGAACAAAAGTAAATTATGGTTTGTTTTGTTTGTTGTTGTTTTTTACTAGTTACAGACTATAAAAGAGGAAAAAAATTAAATTATCTGAAGAAAGATAATTAAGTATATTTTAGGTAATAGGAATACTAAATATGTCTTAGACAAATTTAATATTATAAAACCACAAATTTTTCCAAACTTAAGTAACTAGAATATAGTTTTGAATACAGGTTGGGGAGAATTGGGTAAAGTTATTTTAAACTTTAGAAGAAAGAGACATAGAGATAAAAGGGCATTACTAAGGAGTGATTTGTCTCACTACATTGAAGCTTAGCATGACCTCCTTATTGACTTCAGTAGGATTTAGAAGGAAAAGAAAAGCAGGGGGAATAGAACAGCCTGTTCACAAATAGATCCTAGTACATGGAAATATTTGATATATACCTCCAAAATGGTATTTTAGATAAGAAAGAAAATGATGGATTATTTTAAAAATAGTACTAAATGGTACTGACCTAACAGACTATTGATCTGGGAGGGGGGGGTGGAGGGGAGGGAAGCATGTCACAATAAGTCCCATTCAGCTAAAGGAAATCTGTCATTGAAGTTTTTGTTATGGGGCTAGATGGAAGTGGAGCTAGAGGACAAGAAGTTCTTGGAAGCTTGTAGGGGCTTGGGTTGATGGACCTGTTCTGTGGCACTGCTGTTGTCTCCATTACCTTGTAAATCATTATTAACATCCCCTCTAACTATGAGCTAAAGTGTCTAGAATCTCTCTCTCTCTCTCTCTCTCGTTCTCTTTGTTCATCCTGGGGCTCAAACTGAGCTAATCCTGGGTGCACTGTTTCTGAGCTTTTTTACTCAAGGCTAGTGCTCTGCCACTTGACCTACAGCTCCACTTCTAGCATTTCTTGTGATTGTTTTGGTGTTTAATTGGAGATAAGAGTCTCAAGGACTTTCCAGCCCAAGTTGGCTTTGAACCCTGATCCTCATATTTCAGCCTCCTTCAGGCTTGCTAGGATTATAGGCAGGAGCACCCAGGTTAGATTCAATTTCTAAAGATTTTTTTCTTCACTAAATTCAGAACATGTCCTGTTTGACTTGTGAAGCAGATTAGCTGGAGTGTCATGTTGGTTGTGAATGTGACTCATTTCTTTGAGCTCTCTTTGTTTCATGAAACTCAGTGTTCCAAGTTTTCTGGTTCCTACAGTCCTTGGCTGATGATGGCTTTGTAATCACATTTTATAGCCAACATGATGCAAACAGCTTGCCAGTAACACTCGGTATTGCAGCCTGAGAGATCACTTTAAGAATAAAGGCTGGACTTAGTGACTCAAAACCCAAACTCTTGGCATACAGTGGTAGAGAAAATTATCAACAAAGCCGGTGAGAAAGAATGTGAAAAGGTCCAAATTACAACTTTTATTATGAAGAGCCATTGTTGGCCCTTTCTAAATTTCTGTTTAACTTTTGAAACTGATTTTTGCATCTGAAAACATGAAGCTACTATGAACTAGAATCTGGCAAAGCTGAACTAGGAGTAAACTAATGAATTTAGAACCTTATTGCAAATAAAACATTTTTGAACTCTTTTTGTGGAACTGGGATTTGAACTCAGGGCCTCACACTTACTAGCTAGGTATTCAACCACTTGTATTTTTGCTTTCTTTTCTTATGCCAGTCCTGGGGCTTGAATTCAGGGTTTGAGCACTGTCCTTAAGCGTTTGTGCTCAAGGCTAGTATTCTACCTACCACTTTGAGCCAAAGTGCCATTTCAGGGGGTTTTGGTAGTTAAATGGACATAAGAGTCTCACAGACCTTCATGCCTGCACTGCTTTGAACCTCAATCTTCAATCTTGAGTTGCTAGGATTACAGGCACAAGCCACCAACACCTGGCTCCTTTTTGTTTTGGTTTTGTTTTGTTTTGGTTTTTCAATAGAATCTCATGTTTTCACTTGGGCCAGCCTGAATCTCAGTCTTCTTTTATATGATTTACCCATATCTAGGATGGAGTCTGACTAATTTTTTGATGGGCTGACCAAGAACTATGACCCTCCTGATCTCTGCCTCCTAAGTCGCTAGGATGACAGATATGAACCGCTGTAACCAGCTGGAACAATTTCATTTAATGTTTTGTTTAAAAGTTAAGGTTATTGTGCTAGCAGTCTGTTTTTGAGATATTATTACATTTGAAAGGAATTTAAAATTTAAAATCAGAAACTAGTCATAAATTGTCTTGAGCTGACTTTTTACTCTTGTTATTTTGGTAATTTTTTTTTTTTTTTTTTTTTTTTTGCCAGTCCTGGGGCTTGGACTCAGGGCCTGAGCACTGTCCCTGGCTTTGTTTTGCTCAAGGCTAGCATTCTGCCACTTGAGGCACAGTGCCACTTCTGGCTGTTTTCTATATATGTGGTGCTGAGGAATCGAACCCAGGGCTTCATGTATATGAGGCAAGCACTCTTGCCAGTAGGCCATATTCCCAGTCCCTTCTTTTCTTTTTCTTAGATCACCTGCCTTGCAAACAGCATCAGAGTCAGTTGATAATAATATGGTTATTTTGTGGACTGCTATTGGACATTACTCTAAAATCCCCAAACTCTACTCCTGTTCTGATTTTCCTTCTGCTCTGATATTCCTACTTATCTTGATGGTGCAAATTAGAGAAAATTATTTTTGAGAGAGAATGAGAGAGAGAGAGAGAGAGAGAGAGAGAGAGAAAGAGAGAGAGAGAGCGCACCATGATCCTAGTATATCAATTCATGTTCCTCTTTGGTGAGCCCCACATGGAAATACCAAATCCAAAATATTACTCTCGTGGCCTTTTATTTATGGTTCTTATGAAAATCCAATAACATTCTTTATTAAAAGTATATACTTTGAATATTTTTTCTCCCATTAAATGAACTAAATGAAGCTTGTGTTTTAACTTATGGAAGGGGAAACAATTGAAATAGTAGACTATTCTTTTGTGTGTGTCCTATACTGAGTCAGTAGAGTGATGTTAAAATGTTTCCATGATTCCAGGACAGACTCAGTGTAATTCTTATATGGACAAGTACATTTTTGTTCTTAATATAACTAACATTTTCTTAATGTTGCCACTTATCCATTCATAGTTTCATAAAAATCTACTCATACTTGCTCTGAAAAAAATAAAAAATATATATCAGATGAGTTCCCTGAATAAAAGCAGTTTCATTCAGTTAAATTCTGTATATTTGTAGGCAATGATCATTGAAAAGTCAATACTATTTAATGTTATATGCAATAAAATGAATACATTTCAAAACTGCTTGTGTAAGAACCACTTTGTAAAATATAAGTGTATGTAGACAATGACTATAAAATAACTAAAAACTTGAAAGAAAATATACATCGAAAGACATATTTATATTATTATTTTTCTGTTGTTTAAAAGAACTAGTGGGTAGATAAATCGGCTGTGATTAATCTCTTAAAGTCTTAAATAAAATGTGACGTTAATAAAATATTAACAGAATAACAGTGCTAAAATGTAACTTTATAGTTCATCTTGGATGATTCATTAGAAAATCTTTAATTTATAGATGAGCAAATAGTTTGTAAGAGACTTGGGTATTTTTAAAGTTTCTCAATTATTTAGGAACAAAACAAGGGCTTCAGTTCAGCTGTATGGATCGATTATTAAAGTTTTTCTCAAGATATACATATGGTAAAAAAGTGAAAACTTTTTGTGTGGAAACCATTTAATTAGTGGTTTTTAAATTAATATTTTTAATTGTATACTTGAGCTCTCAACTTCTGTTTAAAGCAAGCATAATTTTCTGATGCTGCTTCTTAGAATTGACAGTAATTCTCAACCACAACTTGTCCTATTTAGAAATTACTAACACACACACACACACACACACACACACACACAAAAAAAAAAAAACCAAAACAAAACGCAAGCAGCTTCAAATCAACTTTTCCAAAACCAAGATCTTTATTTTTGGTAGACATCTCTCTTGACTTATATTGATCATCATATTGAGTTTCCTCAAACTGATTACAACCCAGTGTACTACTTTCTCATGCAGAGGAAAGATTTAAATGGAAAAGGTACTTGTGAATCCAGATTGAAGTGAGCAGATATGTCTACTTCCAACCCCTACTCTCACCTTCACTATGCCTCTTATCTAGCAGAGTGGAAGGTTCAAAAGTAAGATTCATAAGCTAGAGTATAGAAAATAGAAGTTATTTCCTTTGCTAATATGAATAATAGTATGTAATTTTTATTCTTACATAATAATTTAAAAATTTTAATGTAATATTTGTCTTGTGATAACTTATATTAGCAGGCTATTTTTCTCCCCAACCACTCTAGGTAACAAATAGTTGGGGAAAAGTGGAGTAAAAAGCTGAAAGAAAATAATCCTTAAATGTGGATACATTCAAAAGAGAAATTTACAATCAAAACTCTTTGAAAAGACTTTGGGAAAGAAAAATAGAATCGCTAGTAGTACCACAAAGGCAATTCTTGAGAAAAACAAGTTCTACAATAATCTCTGCTAATATACTTATGACTGCTGAGGTAAGGCAATAAGACTTAACAAGTTTTGTTTTCTCTGCAAATAGCATTGGAATATTTCCATGTTTCCTTAACAAAATATTAGAAAAATAATTAAGTTGCCTGTTTAAGAGCAATGTGTATCACTAGTGAATACAACTCAAACTTAATTGTCATAGACATAACAAAAGATTCCTTTTGTGTTTTCTTAGTGGAAATTTGGGGCAAATGGGAGCAGTTTTTAAGAGACTTTTAATGAGAATATTTCTTGCCTGGAAAAAAATGAGATTTGCATTCCTCCCTTATGTATTCCTAAACTTAGTTAGTAGTCACACCAGAACTGCACATTAAGAGAAGCATAAGATATCACTATTTAGCCAAACATGGTGCCACACATCTGTAATTCAAGCAACTTGAGAGGTGGAAGCAGAGGCAGAGTAGAAAAGTCAGAAGTTTGAGGCTAGGCCAGTTTAAGGTACTAAGACCGCCATCTCAAAACACAAAATGAAAACAAAATGGCTAATGATATGGCTCAAGTGGTGTTAAAACTAGTATGAGACATAGGATTCAATCCTTAGTATCAGGGGAAAAAGACACTACTCCGTAGTGTCACAAAATGATTGAAACATTAACCAGTTGAGGAACAACTGGAATTCTCATATCTTGAAATGAGAGGAAAATTTAGGGAGAGTATCTTGGAAGATGCTTGAAATTATCATTTGAAATTCAATATATGTTTATAATATGAGTTGGAAATTATAATTCCTACATGTTCAGTCTAAGTATTCTTTCTCCAGAATGCATGGACTGGAAGTGTTTCTGAGTGATCCTCTTTGGATTAAGAATATTAGAGTAATTGCATATACAGAATAAAAGGGACTTACTTCTAAGTAGAACATTTAAATATCCTCTTTTGTTCAGTGCTTACTAAAATCTTTATTTGCTGGTTTAAACTCCTTTGTAGAAGTTCTTTTTAGTTACTATATGAATCCTGTACATGATACCTTTATGGAAAATACCACTTCTTCCGATATGGCTTGCATTTTTGCTCATAATCTAATTAATGAAAATAAGTTCTTAACCTGAATCCTATATATCAATCTTTTTCTGTATGGATATAGTTTTTGGGTTCAGTTTAAGAAATACTTGCCTTGCTGAAATCTAATGCATTGACGGCATGTTTTGTGTTGTTGTTGTTGCTGTTTCTTTTTCAGTATTTTGATGTTGTCATTCCATTCTTCTAGCTTGTATTGTTTGAGTTGAAAGGCAGCTGACAAACCTGTTAGATCCTGAGATTTGCTATTTGTATTTGGTTTCCAGCAGTTTTACCATGGTGTACTTAGGTGTGGTTTGACTTTAATTTTATCTGTTTAGGTTCCATATGGGCTTTCAATTCTGTAGCTTGATGCCTTTTATTAGTTTGGAATTATTCTTGGTTGTAATCTATTCAAATATTTCTTATATTCTATTTTTCTTTCTGGAACACTAACTTTTATCATAAATATTTTTATTTTGTTCTGTATATCTTACATTTTAAAATTATGTCTCATCTTTGTAAAAGTTCATGATTTAATCTGAAAGACAATGGTATTTGCTTTTGTTTTTTCACATTGATAAATACTGTATTTTTGTTTTTTCCTGGCACACTGGGTGGAAGCCCTATGGAGATTCTCAGCCTTTAGCTGTTGCTTGTAAACTGGCAAGTGGATGTACTACAGAAAATAACAGACTCCATTCTCAGCATTTCCATTCTAGGTAGGATCTTGGCTCCTTGACACATTTGAAATGCCTTCAGTGCGATTTTGCTTACATTCTATTCAAATTTTGTAGGTTTTTTTTTTTTTCCTCACTAGAAGTATTGGTGTATAAGTATAGACTTCTGTAAATGGAAATATCTTGTTATTTGTTCAGGAAATAATTTTATGTGTATTGTATACAAGTAGTATTTTTCTAAGCTCTGATGTTTAAGCATTAATAAGGTATTCTATCATACTGCAGGTAAAACAAACAAATGAGGGTATTTCAAACTGCAATGAGGACTGTAAAAGAAATAAACAGTAAACATGTAAAATAATAGGTGTTATAGGGAAACTAATAATTTATAGGCTTTCTAATAAGGAAAGCCTTCTCCAAGGAGATGACAATTAAAGCATTAAAGATGTGAAGACAGTCAAATGAAAACCTAGGGAAAGGAAAGGAAATAAAAAGTATGAAGTTCAAATGCAGCAGGGTTACTCCCTAGATACCATGTTGAAAATACACTATACAACTTATATGGGGGGACAGGAGGAAAAACTGGGAGAGAGTAAGGAAAGGCGTGACATTTTTCCAAAAAGAAATGTACTCTTTGCCTGACTGATGAAACAGTATCAACTATGTATATCATCTTTATAATAACAATAAAACAAGGCAAGAAGAAATTCTGAATTAAGAACTGTATCACAGGGCTGGGGATATAGCCTAGTGGCAAGAGTGCCTGCCTCGGATACACGAGGCCCTAGGTTCGATTCCCCAGCACCACATATACAGAAAACGGCCAGAAGCGGCGCTGTGGCTCAAGTGGCAGAGTGCTAGCCTTGAGCGGGAAGAAGCCAGGGACAGTGCTCAGGCCCTGAGTCCAAGGCCCAGGACTGGCCAAAAAAAAAAAAAAAGAACTGTATCACAAAGCTTTGTTACTTTTAAATGACACATTTCTAATCATATAACTCTTTTTTTTTACTTTTTTCATATAACTCTTGATAAAAATTTTAGTATAAGCCAAAAAATGCTTTGAACTATTTATTAAAGATATGAGACAATGTCACCCTTCTCTTGTTCTGTCCCAGTTTTTCCCTCCCATCCCCACCCACAAGTTGAATAGTTACTTTTCAACATGGACTCTAGTGAATACTACTGCTGCATTTCCTCACATTTTGTCCCTCCATTTCTGTGCTCCCCATTCCTTCCCAAAGACAGATCAATGAACAAACAAGACCAAAACAAAAACAAGCAACAAAGAAAAAAACCCCTCTTGTTTCCATTTTCTGGAGTGAAGTTCTTTTTATTTGTTTTTTTTTTTCTATTTATTGTCAAAGTGTCATGCAGAGAGGTTACAGTTTCATATGTTAGGCCTTGGGTACATTTCTTGTACTGTTTGCTGCTACCTCCTTCATTCCCCCCTTCCCCCTCCCCCTTTCCCTCTTCCCCCATGAGTTGTTCAGTTGGTTTACACCAAATGGTTTTGCAAGTATTGCTTTTGGAGTTGTTTGTCTTTTTATCCTTTGTCTCTCGATTTTGATCTTCCCTTTCACTTCCCCAGTTCTAATACCAGTATATACAGTTTCCAATGTACTCAGACAAGATAAAGTGATTGTGCGGGTATAAACACAGGAAGGGGATACAAGAGGATCATCAACAATGGAAGCTATGGTTTCATATGGCATGTTGAAAGTAATTACAACAGTGATAAAACAGTCATTTCCATAACATGGAGTTCATTTCACTTAGCATCATCTTATGCGTTCATAAGAACATAGCTATTAGGCTCTTGTGATCCTCTGCTGTGACTAGCCTAAACCTGTGTTAATTATTCCCTATGAGGGAGACCATAGAGTCCATGTTTCTTTGGGTCTGACTCACTTCACTTAGTATAATTTTTTGCAAGTCCTTCGATTTCCTTACAAATGGGGCAATGTCATTCTTTCTGATAGAGGCATAACATTCCATTGTGTATATGTACCACATTTACCTGATCTATTTGTCTACTGAGGGGCATCTGGGTTGGTTTCATATTTTAGCTATGACAAATTGTGCTGTGATGAACATTGTTGTACTGGTGGCTTTAGTGTGTTCTTGTTTGAGGTCTTTTGGGTAGATGCCCCAAAGTGGGGCTGCTGGGTCATAGGGGAGCTCTATATTTAGCCTTCTGAGGGATCTCCATACCGCTTTCCAGAGTGGCTGAACCAGTTTACATTCCCACCAACAATGAAGTAGGGTTCCCTTTTGGCCACATCTCCTCCAACATTTATTATTGTTAGTTTTCTTGATAAAGGACATTCTTACTGGTGTGAAGTGGAATCTCAATGTTGTTTTGATTTGCATTTCTTTTATGGCCAGTGATGTAGAGCACTTTTTCATATGTCTCTTGGCCATTCTCATTTCCTCATCAGAGAAGTCTCTTTTTAAGTCTTTAGCCCACTTGTTGAGAGGGCTGTTGGTTCTTTGCGGTTTTGTTTTGGAGGAATTTAATTATTTTAGTTCTCCATGTATTTTAGATATGAGGCCTTTGTCTGTTGTATGGCCAGTAAAGATCTTTTCCCAATCTGTGGGCTTTCTGTTTATCCTTTGCCCTGCAGAAGCTCTGCAGTTTGATGCGGTCCATTTGTCCATCCTTTCTTTGATTTGTAGCATTTCTGGGTCTTTGTTAAGGAAGTTCCATCCTGTGCCAAGGAGCCCAAGTGTTTCTCCTACTGCTTCTTTTAATGTTTTCAGGGTATCTGTTTTAATTTTGAGGTCTTTTGATCCATTTGGAATTGATTTTGGTGCAGGGTGATATATAAGGATCTAGTTTTAGTTTGTTGCAGGTGTTGAACCAGTTTTGCCAGCACCATTTGTTAAAGAAGCTATCTTTCTTAGCCCCTTTATCAAAGATTAAGTAGGCATAGTTCTTGAGATGGAGAAGAGGCCAGTATGGCTATGCATTTGTGGGAGGAATTAATTAAATGGCATGAGATTAGAGAGGCAATCCAGGAAAGAGCTTCATGCAAAAGAGGAAATGTTGTATGTAACATGTAAATGGGAGAAGCTAAAAATAGCCAAGTTTCTAATTTGAGCCATTAGTTATCATTTTAATTAAAGAAAACAAAAATTATATTTGGCAAATGAATATTAAATATATTTGTACCCGAGCCTGGTGGCATATAGTTGTGGCTTCAGCTATATGAGATATTGAGGTAGATCATTTGAGTTCATAATTTAAGAGCATCTTGGGATCCAGACATGGTGGTATATGCTTGTAATCCCAGTACTTGAGAAGTGAAGGTAGAAAGGTGATGAGTTCAAGGTCAGCCTGGGCTACATTGTGAGACTGTCTCAAACAGGAGGATGTCAAGTTGAGAAATTTCAGCATAGAGATGGTTTAAAGCTGTACAATTGGGTAAGCTCACCTGAAGAAACACTGTAGGACAAGAAGAGTACCTACATCAGGCCTTGTGGTGATGACAATATTTACAGATTAAGTACAGGAGTAGGAACTGCTAAAGGCATGGGAAGAATACCAGAAGAATGTGTGGTCTCATAAGCGAAGTAGAAAGTACTTAAGTAGGAAGAGACAGGAGGTAACTGTGACTGAGAAATGCCATTGTATTAGAAAATACAGAAAATGTTAGTGTCTTTGATAAGGTCGGATATCTTATCGCTATGGAGCCCACTGTTGGGGTCTGAACAACCCCTTTCTCCCCCCACGGGGAGAATGGTAACCACAAAATCTATGAAAGAGCAGTCAGCCTGGCCCTCCGCTAGCGGAAGGCCAAAGGCGTGCTCACATGGGCAAACGCTAAGTTGAGGAAAGGTTGCTGAAGCCTCCCCTCCCCCCAGTCCCCTCACATGTTACCAAGGGCGGAGGCGAAAAGGAAGGCATCAGGGACACGCTGCAGTGGTGGGAAGCGTCTCAAAGACTTTAATATGGAAGGGCACTTATATAGAAGTAATGGCGGGAAAGAAAGGGGGCTGGCCAAAGGGCCAGTCATAGGCTAAGGACCATGTGCATCAAGTGACATCACGAAACTTCCTTTGTGGGCGGGACAACCCCGTCATGGTGGCACGCACGTGTTCACCTCCCTAGGGGTGGAGGCTTTCTCTTCCTGTTGAGGTGGGAGGGGCTCCTTCCCATTGTCCCAGGGCTGGGGGGAAGGACAGCCCCCAACAGCCCACTCCTCATATCAATGTTGAACAGGAAAAGTCAAAAGAGGATAAAATGCTTGGGTGCCTTCCCTCTTACCTTCTCCAAGCACAGCAGGCACAGCTCAGTCATCAAACTACTTGGGAAAGAGCCTATTCTGGGGGGCTCCACCTGGTAACCCTATTCAATTACATAATGAAACCCCAAGCCCTAACTGCATCCAGTCAGACCTTACCCAAGTGTTCACCTCATGCCTCAAGGTGAAGTTTCATTTTGGTAACAAATCATTACTTATCATCAAGGAATGAAAGGGAAAGAGAAAGGGACAGGGAAAGGGAGAGAAAAGGTGGGTACTGGTGACTCACTCCTGTGATCCCAGCTACTCAAGAGTCTGAAATATGGAGATTGTAGTTTGAAGCCAGCCCCAGAAGAAAAGTCTATGAGAGTCTTTTCTCTAATTATTACCATTAGAAAGCTGGAAGTGAAGGTGTAGGTCAAGTGGTAGAGTGTCAGCTTTGAGTGAAAAAGCCAAGCAAGAGATACAAGCCCTAGCACTGGAACCAATGAGAGAGAAGGTGAGGGGGGAAAGGAAGAGAAAGAGGAGGAGGGGAGGAAAAGGGGCAAGGGAAAGGTGGGGGGAGAACCAGTGTCTTAGCATGGTGGACTTAGAAGCAAGACTAGGATGTGGCCAAGAACAAATGGAGGCTTCCAGTTATAGCAGAATGTTTAACTAATACAAAGTTCGTCACTCTCTAAATACTTAAATTCAGATACCTAATTTAAATTTGTGGTGTGGTCATAAGAATCAAACAAAAATTATCAAGTATTTCTTTTTTTTTTTGGCCAGTCCTAGGCATTGGACTCAGGACCTGAGCACTGTCCCTGGCTTCTTTTTGCTCAGGGCTAGCACTCTGCCCCTTGAGCCACAGCACCACTTCTGGCTGTTTTCTATATATGTGGTGCTGAGGAATCAAACCCAGGGCTTCATGTATATGAGGCAGGCACTCTTGCCACTAGGTCATATTCCCAGCCCTTAGTGTTTCTTAAAAGAAATAGGAAACCAAAACATATTAGTTCATAAAGGATTAACTCCAAAGGTGAGGTGAAGGGGTAGAAATTGAAAGGCAAGAGCCAAAGAAAGAAATCCCAGGATCTTAGGTTGTAGTCTACCGGCAGCAACAGGAGGTAAGGTGGTCTTTGTCTTATGCAAGGAAGGAAAAGAGAGCTGAATATGTCTAGAATGGATACATGTGAAATGCAGCACCTTTGAGAGGAAAGTGAAACTAAGTATCATCCCAAGGAGAAAACACTAAAATCTTGTCTCTGTTTTGCTTGGTTTTTTATTTTGGATACAACCTTAGTGTCATCAGATAAGCTGGAACAGGCTTATTCAATGCTTGACTTTGGTGTCTGATACTATCTGAATGATACAGAAATCATAAACCAATAAATAAATATCAACATATTTCTCAGACTACTGACACTCCTGAATTGCATGGAGAGGCAAATCCTTCTGGAACTTCCTCTGCCCAATCCTCCAGAGCCTACTTTCCTTTTGGGGTAGAACTGAGATCATACTAGGATATATTAGAGGGGAAAAGTATAGGAACTGAATGCTGATTGTGATTTTTCTGATTCTGGGCTTAATTCTGAGTCTGGCTGTGGGCCTAACTCTTCAGAGACCTTAAAAATAAGTTGTTCCTTCCCTTCTGTCTGGATTTTATAGACTAATTTCAATGTCTGAGAGAGAATGAAAGACACAAGAATGGAAATGTTGATCATATTATGTTAAGTAGAAAATGTAAAACCCAAGAGAATTTCCAGAAACAAAAAAGTAATAAAAATACCCTCAAAGCATGAGCTAAATTAGTAATTAGACACAGCTGAAAATCAAACTCTAATCCACCAAAATTATTCAGTCTGCAGCATGAACAGATCAGAGTTGGAAAATATGAGCAATTATGAGATATTGAAGACACAATGAGAAATTCCAATGGATGTCTAAATTCCAGGAATTCCAGAAGGAGAGTGTTAGAGGAGGTGGTAAAGATATGACAATTGAACATTTTTATGTTCCCTGATGCACATTAATTTTCAGATTTAAGAAAGTGGAATTCCAAAGTGAATAATTAAGAGTCTATACCTGTCTGCAAAATGTCAGAGTGCCAACTATGAGGATGGATATTAATGAAACTAGAGAGAAAAGAATCCATGCAGAAAAGTTAAAGGAGAATAAATTTCCACAAAGGGTGAAGGGAAAACATCCCTTGGATTAGATGTATAACCCCAGATAAAATATTTAAGAAGATAGATCAAATATTGTCATATTTAGATAGAAACTAAGTAAACTATATGTTGACTGAAATATTAACTCAAGGATGTACTCACAGTAGAAGGAACTAAATCTAGAACAAAGGACTCTAATGTAAATAGCACTGTTGAAAAAGAACTATTACTAGGAATGGGAAAGAGAACCATAGAGAAGTTATTTAAAATATGGAATAATAAAAATTATTTAATCTTGATAAATTGTAAAACATAGGGGAAAATGGAGAACCTTCTAGAAATTACAAATTTTCATAATTATCTTAAGAATTGTGATACTTAAATATGTGGAGAATTTTTTTAATCAACCAAACTTTTTTTTCTATTTTGGATGAGTTTCCTAAACTGTTGTAAAAACAGAGTATTCTTATCTTCTATCACCTATTCCGAAGAATAAAGCCAAGGAGCTTTCACATGTATTCTACGATACTATAACTATATCAATACAAGAAAACCATTTAGAAATTATAGTATAGCTAGGTGTCAATGGCTCATACTTATAATCCTAGCTACTCAGGAGGGAGATATGAGGACTGCAGTTTAAAAGTCCATGAAACTTATCGCCAGTTAGCCACCAAAAATCCAGAAGTGGAGCTGTAACTCAAAGGATAGAGTCTTAGCCTTCAGCAAAAAAAGTTCAGGAATAGTATCCAGGCCATAAATGCAAGCCCCAGAATTGGCATGCATGCATGCATAGATAAATAAATAAATAAACCAATATAAATGGTAATAGTACTCATGAACATAATTCAAAAGTGCCAAAAATACACAGAGCAAATTCTGTAATTTATTAAAAACAGTTACAAGAAGTTTGGCTTATTCTAAAGAAAAAGTTAGAGAGAAAAGTTTAGCATTTGTAAATCTATTTTTGCAAGTTATCACCTTAACAGAGCAAAGTGTTCTCCATCACCTGTGCATGAAAAAACATTTCTTAGAAAACTCAGAAGCAGGTATCCCTATTCTTTATGGCTAACGGTACATTCAGACTAACAGAGTTCAAATTTCAGAATATTTTGGGCACAACAATGGCAAATGCAGCATTAAATGTATTAGTTAAGTCAATAACCAGATTTATAGGGCAAAAGAAAAGAAAAGGAAAACTACCAGCTGGATGCTGGTGGCTCACATCTGTAATCCTAGCTATTCCAGAAGCAGAAACATTTGCTAGACAGGATTTCCACAATAACCAGCAAAAGTAGCAGGGCTTGTGGCATAGTTCAAGTGGTAGAGCACCAATCTAGCCAGAGTGAGGCCCAGAGTTAAACCCTAGTACTGTCTTCCCCTAAAACTCCAAATCTCATAGCAAGCAAATACCTAAATAGCTAAACAGAAACTTCCTCTTTAAAATCAGAAATAAGAAAAAATATTACTAATTCTATTTGTATAAACTAGAAAAGGAAGAGACTAAAAATAAATGACATAAGGATTAATGAATGTGCTGGTACTGAGGCCTGAACTCTGAGCCTTCAACTCACTTGGCTGTCTTTCTTGCTCACAACTATTGTTCTACCATTTGAGCCATGCCTCTGTTCCTGGATTCACAAAAGAAGAAGGTTGTGTGGACATGACTGTCTACATTTTAAAAATTCTAAAAATTTGCACACGAACTATCTGAAGCAAGTTTAACAATGTGGCATGTGTAGGCCCCTGAATTAAACTCCCCAGTGTCACTCCAACCCTCCCCAAAGCCAAATCTTATAGCAAGCATTTGTACTACACAGAAAAATATACAAACATTCTCTTTAAAATCAGCAACAAAACGAATGTTCCTATTGCAATTTGTTTAGCTAGCAAGGAAAAAAATAAAATTATAATATAAGGGTTTGTGTGTGTATGCCCATACTGGGGCTCGAACTGAGAGCCTCTCATGCTCCCACAATGGAAAGAAATTGCATTCCTTCATTGCTAGCTTGTTTGGGTTAAGATACGGCATAATAGCTGGACGCCCTCAGAGTAGGATAATGGTTCTCTACACATGAAACTCTATTGGAGAAATATTAATAGCTTTAAAATTGTACAGAAATAATTAGGGCTGCCAAAACACAAAATACAAATATTTGTATTTGAAAAGGAGAACACAAGAAAGTAGAAGTTATTTGAAGCTATTAAAAAAAAACAACAAAATCAGGCCAGACACAATGGCTTGTGTAGTGGCTCATACTTGCAATCTCAGGTTCCTGGGGATTTATAGGTAGGAAGATCACTGTCTGAGGTCATCCCTGGAAAATACTAGAGATTCTTCCAGAGAAAAACAACTAAAATAATGAGCTGTTAGTATTGCTTGAGTGGTAGAGCACTTGTCTACCAAGGGCCTCACTGAGTGAACTCATTTGAGACCAAAAGTGAGTTTAAAGGGATAAAAGGTAATTTATTAACAAAGAGTGGCATGGGAGGGGTAAGGTTTTGTCTTAGTTCAGTCTAATTTAACAAAAATAGACTGGTGGTATAAATGAGGACTATATATCTCACTGTTTAGAACTATGGAAGTCTGAAATGGGGTGATCTGCAGATGGCTGGCTTCCTGATGTGCATTCTATAGCACAGAAAAAAGGATGGGAAGAAACTTCCTAGACTCTAGGCTTACAAGGCACTAACCTGCTCATGAGAATATCACTTTAATGACTTTACCACCTCCCAAACACCCATTCCCAAATGCTATAACAAGGCAACTATAGTTTTGTGTGGTTTTATTTTGTTGCTAGTCCTGGGGCTTGAACTCAGGGCCTGAGCACTGTCCTTGGTTTCTTTTTTCTCAAGGCTAGCACTCTTCCATTTAAGCCACAGTGCCACTTCCGGCTTTTTCTATATATGTGGTGCTGAGGAATCGAAACCAGGGCTTCATGTATACAACACGAGCACTTTACCTCTAGGCCATATTCCCAGCCCCTATAGTTTTAATATATAACTTTGGGGGTAACACAAACATTTAGGCCACACAGCCCTACAAAACTTAACCTTAGTTAGGTTATTATGACAAAATGTGGTGATGCTTTCTTTCCACCAGTAGCACAGAACTGAGAATTAGAACAACTTGGTAAAGACATAATTAGGTTTTAAGCTGCTTCTTCATCTATATATTGTTGCCTGTTTCCTAGTTTTTCAATTTATGCAATATTAGTTTCCCTGTTATTGTTTTTCCCCATCTGTTCTCAACCAGGACCCATAAATGGGCTATGGAACACTGATGGAACACTAATTTTGCTCTTAGAAAGTATAAATAATATAACTATAACCATAGAGCAATCTCTGTGACACTTTTCTTTAATGAAAGAACAACATAATTCATAGCTAATCCCCAGGGGACATGGTGCAATTGTAGTAAAGATGTTCTAATGTACCTTACCTTTCCTTAGAGTAACTATGTTCTGATTTGTTAAATTCCACTTTGAGAGAGTAGTCTCAATTCTTTGATCAAGCTGGTGGGTTATCTGGGATGAACGTTCTTTCAAACTGAGCTAGCCACTGTCTTTGAAAGGAATTTTGACTTAAATATCAGATGGGTTCATAGTAACTGTCTTTAATTAGAAGTAGTTCTTCAATTAAAATGGTCATGTAATTCAAAACTGGAAAAGTATAGTCAGGTTTTTAGAAGGACTAATCAATGGGAAGCTGATCAATGGATTCAAAGGATTTCATTACCTTTGGTACAGGTCTCTCTGAAAAACATAAATGAGATTTAAAAAAAACAGTAAAATTCTCATACTGTCCAAAGTATTTGAAGGTCATGGAAAAACTGGAAATTAGATTAAAACAGATTGTGAAACTGTTCTGGTAGCTAATTTCTATCTAATGACAATATAAAATGATCATCATTTGTTAACAATGAAGTTTTACAGACATATCTTTATAAAATCTTTTGTTATGCGCACCATGAAATCTCCTTTGCCTGTGTGTGTGTGTGTTTGTGTGTGTGTGTGTGTGTGTGTGTACTTAGGGTTTAAACTTATGGTCTGGGTGATGTACCTGAGCTTTTTTGCTCAACCATTTGAGCCTCAGCTCCACTTCTGGACTTTTGGTAGCTAATGGGAGAAAACAGACTTTCCTGCTTGCTGGCTTTGAACCACAATCCTCAGATCTCAGCCTCCTAAGATGCTACGATTACAGGCATGAACCACCAGAACTTTGTGTTTCTTGAAGTACATAAATCCAGTGGATAGTGGTCCTATTAAATTCAAGGATTTCAGATCTTTGCAAATAGTAGATAGAGTAACCATAGATAAACCAAGTTTATGGAAAGAAAATGAGTTATGTGGAACAACAAGCAAGCATCCTTCGTGAATTTTTTCCCCAAGCATTTATGGTAAGCCAGACAATTTAAACTTTTCATTGAGATTTCTGTAGCATGGTTGGTCAAGGCCTTTAATTTCTACCCTCACACTCAGTATTTGGCCTGGGCTTAAATTTCAGTCCTACCTCATGTTAAGAGTTACTTTGTCTTGTCCATTTTCTTATATTTAGAAGAGCAACCATACATGACTATGGGGAATAAGTGAGATTGCATGTGAAAGGTTATTATGGATCCCAAAACATAGTTTAAATTTCATTTTTATGTCCGTTAGAGTAGCTCTGTACTCCATCAGAGGTTAGTTAAGAGAAATGTCACAAGCACAAAATAGTATTACATGGATAGACTATGCCTTGTGTTTAACTAGATGGAATTCTTCAAGTACTGTTTATTTAATATTTGACTGTTTGTTTTCTAAGAAAAGCATCTAAAAATGATTGAAAAATTCCCCTTAACCGAAGACTAGAGCAAGTCACAGCCTAAGGGTATATACAGGAGGACATCAAGATGTTCCCAGCAGTGTTGGGATAGAGAGAGTCCACAGCCAGGAGGGTCTAAGTTTTCATGCTGCAAAGCAACTCTTGAGAATATAGATTTTTGGCTTTGTAGAAATTTTTTTAGAGACATGGAATTTTACTATGCACTTTAGAAACCCTATGTAGTATGTAGGTCATATCACTTATGGTACAAGAAAAAGCTACTTCATCCCAGAACACCCTATTGTAAGTTATAATCATCAGACAGTCATGTTTTAGTCAAATCCAGCTTCCTGCACTGACTTCTTTCCATTGGTTTTAGCACTGCCCATCAGAACAGTGTAAGACTACTTCTCAGGTAGCTATCCTATTTTCCCTTAACTTACTAGAACATACTAGAACTGTCTTTCATAGCTGTTCGCCTTTTCAAGGTGTGTTGTCAAATAGCAGCTTCATTGAAAGAATGAGATAACCAATGGATATGTGAAAAACCCAAAATTCCAAGGGGAGAACAAACTATTTGGATGAAATCAGGACAGATTGTTTTTAAAACTCGGAGCAGTGAGATAATGCAAAGTGAGTAATTCTGAAAGACACATATGTCCTAAAAACAAAACATACAATACAATATTATATTTGAAATGGTACATTCTTAGATAGTGATCATTGCAGTATTTTTTTCATTTCAACAATGTCTATCTCTCTCGTTTACAAACAAGCTGGTCCCATCTTAATGTCAGGTAATCCAATGATTTGGTCTTGCATTCTGGGTATATGTTAACAAGAAGGGTCTTTTGCAAGAGTGTGATTAAAGTCTACAGCAAGGATTTGAAGCCTGCTTGAGCACAGGAATAACTGGGAGTTAGAATGACAGAAGCAGAAAAAAAATATAGGATTAAAATGGATGGGGCACCATTCACACCTATCGCTAGTTCTTCATCAAGAAACATTCTTAGATGTCATGGGCTACAGAGTGTTGAAGATCAATACACCACATCTGCTTCTGAGTTGTTAAAGCTTTTCATGTGAAACCATAGGGTCTGACATGAAAATTGTCTGTCACCTACTTGAAGATCTGAGGCTCTCAGCCAAGTCTAAATAAAATCTGAACACATACAAGATAAGTTTTAAGAGATCATTTCTTTTAAAGAGACCATTTCAGCTTGAATCCATGAAAAAATAAAACTTGGATCCATGAGAAATTTATCTAGAAGTAGAAACTTCACCTCAGAACACATTATTGTAAGTTATGACCAAAAGACAGTCCTGCTTTAATCAAATTCACATTTTTAAGTAATCAATAAAGACTTTTCCCTATTATGTACTCTTCATACTACGTAAGAAATGAGGAAGCAGAACTTCAAATCTCATTTTCAGGTACCATCATGTTATTTTTTCCTGGTTCTTTGGTTACTTTATTTTGTTAGTATTTACATTTTCCTCTACCTGCCCAGTTGAAGTTGTCTCCTTTTTCATAACCTGAGTTTATTTGGGGGTGGGTGATGAGACTAAATCTTTCCTGTGATTTCTATGCCTTTTGAGCAAACATGCTCTAGCCTCATGTGAGTGAACACTTATTCTATCTAGCTATTTTTCCCTCATCACTACTGTTGGAAAACAAATTATGATCTTTGGCCATCTGATATGACAGTATGAGCCCACTGCAGAGAGGGCACAGATTTTTCTGTAGGGTCCCCTTGTCTTACTACTTAGAGTTCTTTTAGAGAAATTTCTTTTGCTTGGCCGATTGCTTCCTGAAAAGGCGCAAAGTTAAATAGAAGTTAAATAGAAGGTTGAAAAACTCTGTGCTTAGGGAAACCAATGGAGGGGAATCTGTTGTCCCCATGTCTGTAATTTGTCTATCTGATGTTGGAAGTGGACATTTTATGGGACTGGGAAAGAAAACGAGAATTCTTTATCAGGAAGTATATGGTGATGGCGATTTCTTGATTATTTCACTGAAGGTTACTATTTGGCATGCAGTCCTCATTGCAGCTCAATAGTTCTTTGTCAACAGCATGGTCACTAGGGACTGATAGCTTATATTCAAAGGTCAAATTTTTTTTTTATCATTTCTGTTGTAGTATTTTTTTCTTTCCATTGTCTTCATGACAAAGAGAAAGCCTACTAAAAATCTTGTCATATCCTGAGTGCTCTCATGTTAACCACACTGGTATTAGGCCATCTCTGGGGAGGGGGTGCTTTGTCCCTTTCTCATCTCATCCCCTTGCTCTTATTTCTTTTTTGGGTGTGTGTGTGTGTGTGTGTGTGTGTGTGTGTGTGTGTGTGTGTGTATGTGAGTCCAGCCTGAAACTTAAACTCAAGTCTTTGGCACTGTCCCTGAACTTTTTTGCTCAGGGATATTGCTCTACCACTTGAGCCACAGCTCCATATTTGGCATTTTGGTGGTTTCTTGCAGTCTCACAAACCTCCTGCCTGGGATGGCTTCAAACCATGGTCCTTGTATCTCAGCCTCCTGAGTAGCTAGGATTTCAGGTGTGAGCCACCAGTGCTTGGTCATTTCCTTGCTTTTGAAGTTTATTTCAGATTCCTACAGTTGGTCTCAGCTACCATTAGTTCTGAGGAGTTCGGGTCCCATCTCCTCTATTCTTGTCAACACCAGAGAAGATGAAAAGAGGCCAGAAATACTGGATCCTAATCCCCAGTTCCAGGCTGGAGTAGCTGTGATGGAAGCCAGCCTTTCTGAATCCCAGCAGCTCAGGAAACCTATTTCCTCCAGCTATCTTTAAATCTTACCAAGGCACCATATTGACCATAAGTACTCCCTGCAACATGAAAGAAAGGGCAAGGCTGTTCCCACAGAATCAGCTCAGCATTAGGATTCTGGGTTTGAGAAAGGCTCCGTGGAGAGGCAAGAGGGCTGTGTTTATGAAAGTAATTATGTGGGGTCTCTGTGGGCCTTCAACCTGACAAGCTCTTTCCAGTCTGCATCCATCAGGGCACACAGGCACTGGCAGAGGTTTTGCCCTACCAAACTCAAGCTAGGTCTCTACTGTCCAGCTTGACAAGATGGAGGATGGGGGAGGAGGGGTCAGGCAGCTCAGTGTGGTATAGACTTTGTTCCTCAATCACCTGCTTCAATCTTAGACCTAACTTAGGCTGAGAGCTAAAACTTGGTAAGCATAATTCAGTGTGTCCTTCAATCGAGTAAAACAAGGTAATGCACATACATCCGGGATTTTTTGTTTTCTGTTTTTGTAGAGGTTACAAACAAATTCCTCACTCATATTTTCCTTTTGCCTTTGTAACTGGAAACTCCAAAGTACAAATCTCTGTTTCTTCTCTCACCTCCAGCACATCAAGGATTCTTATCCACCTCCCAATGTGGAGCCTCTGCATTGGTCACGCAGAATGATTCTAGCACATTTCACAGCCTTAGAACTGGAGAAGGAGAAGGCAAAGAAATTACCTAACTGTAGAACTAGGCGTAAAGAAAACCTTGCATTTTACCATAATTATTTAGGATTGAGCGCCTGATGTATGTATGGCTAATTTATTAAATCTAAGTATGATCATTTGTATAAACTAAAATTAATGCTTATCAAACCAATTGATATAATAAATATTTTCATCTTCTATGCATGCCGGAATGCATTTACTCCAACTCTAGTAAGCATTGCAGCATGATGAGAATTTGCATTTCTGCACGACTATATTTGAATATAAACATTATGTTAGCTAATTTAAGCATAGTAAAAAAATCAAAACAAAGTCTCAAAGATTCGCAGCTGGATATTGTGTAACTCCTGTTTCTCAATTCTTCTGCTATCAGAGTTTCACTATTTTACCCTAAAATAACTGTCTTCAGACTTTAAGCTTTTTCAGCTCCAATTTTTTTCCTGTTCAGTTTTGAATCTGAACTTGGCTTCAGCATCCTCATCCTGTAATGAGAAAAAGCCCAACGAACTTATCAATAAGGTCCCTTCAGGCATGAATTTTGCATTGACTCATCCATTGTAGAACACGATGAAAATAATAGTTCTTTTGTCATTCTCTTGGGGCAGTTACTACTGCTGGGAATCGCTGGGCAGATACAGGCATCACATGGAATGTGGGAAGAATGATTGAATCATGGCTATGTTGTGAGTGAGAAAATGGCCTTTCCCCAGATGTTCTGAGGCGAAACAAGCTTGGAAAACGTTTATTGGAGAAATATAAAAAGTGACTTACAGAGCCAAACTGCTTAGGGCAGGCAGAGTTGCTGGCTGGACCACCCTACAAGGTGTGGGGATTGAAATCAAGTTAGGCTGCTAAACTTGAATTTGAGCTCCAGAACTTAGAGAGGAAGGGTGGCCCTCACCTTTGCAGGCAGAGCCTGAACCACCTCCAACCTGGATCTAACTCAGTGGGTTTGCAGCCTAGGGGGTGCAGAGAAGGAAATGGGGGCTGGAGGTGCAAGGGCTTGCTGGCTTAGCCCTGGTAACTCTTGGACTCTAGATTCTGCAGGAGATGGCAGCTGTTCGGATGGCGCCTTGGGGGTGGGCGAGCGAGCGTGCGTGCATGCGGTGGCCAGACCCAGACCCACACCCACACCCACAGGTGAACCCAACTCTGTCCTGACCCAACCCTCCCTGCCGAGTTATTCATTTTGGCCGCCACCGCAGCCGCTACCGCGTTGGCCCGGCGCAGAGGGCGTATCCTGGAACCACGCATCCCTCAGCCGCCACCTGCGTGGCCGCGCGGGCCGGGTGTGGGGCGGGAACCCGCGCGGAGCGCGCGGCGGCGGCAGGAGCAGAAGGAGGGGCCGGGAGCGCGGCCGAAGGACGCCCCGTCCTCCAAGCGCGGCCACCGGGCGCTGGAGGCGCCGCTGCCCCGCCTGCCCGGCTGCACTTTGCCCTTGCCCAGCCTGACGCCAGCAAGACCCTCCGCGGAGGAGCGCCCGCTCCGGGTGTTCGGGGACTGTCCCCTGCGCGGAGTCCAAAGGACCGGACGCCGCCTCGGCCCCCTGTGCGTCCAAGGCCGGCGATGGATGGCGTGTAGCCTGAGTGGACATCTGCGAGGCGGGCTACCCGGACGTGGGGCTGTCGTCCTTGTTCAGCCGCTGTGCCCTTTTGATTGTTCCAACCGGAGAAATCCGTGAGTTTCCAGGGGACTTTAATAAAAGCCTAAGATTTCTCGGTCAGCTGTCTTGGGTAGAACCTCCCATCTCAGTTCCCCGATCTGAGGAGAGTGAGCTGAATTCACCCCTTCCATTTTGTTCTGAATCCTCAAAAATAAAGACATCGCGTCAGGAGCTACAGGCTCACCCTCCTTCCCACCTGAAGAGTGAATGAAGACTTTCAGGTAAGAGATTTGCCTGTGCACATTTCATGCCTATGCCAAGCTGTCAGGCTCAAGCTCTTAAAGTGGCACACGACGAGCTAAGCACGAGTTCTGTACTCTTGGGAGCTGTGGGCGGATGAATGTTGGGGGGAAAACAATGCAATGAACCCCTCAGCCGTAGAGAAGGGGCTGAGAGGCAAAGCAGACCCATTTGGGAGTGGTTTCTTGTGTCTCCAGTCTGACCTCCGCCCTACACACTTGATGGAAGTAGGTTAACATAAAACATCAACTAGTAAATGCTCAGGTCAAAACTCCCTTTTAAGGATCTGGTGTACGTGCTACTATTTATCATCGGGAAAATGTTTAGATAAGAAATCAGAGGAGTAAAGAACCGGCTCTTATTACGATCAACTATAAATCAAACCAGGATCAACAGTTGGATATTCCTTTCTCCCGTTTCAGTTTCCATACCTGAAACAGTTGCCACTTATAAATGGGAAACATCATTATTTACATATAGCAGGATGGCCTGGAAAATAATAATGAATTTGTAACATTCTGTCATCAAGCAAAAAGTATGTATGTAATGAAAAGGGGTCCATCTGCATTGTGGGACTTCTTCCAGTCCAGGCCGAGCAGCCACATTTTAGTTGACTGCCACTGACAGGAAGTTCACTGAGAGGCATCTCTCCTGTGTGTTATCAGCAAGGCCTTGTTTACACTGAAGAACTGCTTCCTGGAACCTGTTTCTCTTGACTTCTACTTTTGCCAATAACCCTCCAGCTTTTGAAATTATATGCAGGTGTTTTTTTCTAAGAATACCTAAAACTTCGATCAGTCTAGAAAAGGCTCATAATCAAAAAGTAGTTAAGTGAAATCTCTCGAGTGATACAAAATTAGGATTTTTATCTATTTGATAGCCATTCCGATTCCTTATTTGTACGACAGTATCTGCCCAGGGTGTTGTGAAGATGAAATTAATGATCTCCGTGATATACATGTAGGTGCCAGATTCAGTAAATATTCATTATCTTTATTAATCATTTAATGTCTACATCCTTACCTAAGACCCTTCTTTGTGCTGAAGATCTTTAGCCCCAAGTTAAAATAAGTAAATCAGGCTAATCCCAAAGAGTATGATAAATTCGACCCTCAAGAAAATATTCTTGACTAAAATTAGTTGACTAAAAACATCACAACTCCTTCTTTCCCTCTATCCCTCCATTTTGCTGTAAAGGTAAACATTTTTCAAAAATTGTGTAATTGACCATTTCTTGAACCAAAACATTTTTTATTTTGTCATGTACTAATTAAAAAACTTTCTCTGGTTTCTACTTTGTTAAATATAGTGGGTTTTGGGGGGGGGGGTTGTTTTGTTTTTGTAGACATAGGTCATACCAGGGTTTGAAGTCAGGAACTCAAATTTTCTAGGCCCTTGAGCCATGCTTCCAGCCCTAGTTAAGTATATTTTAATATTAACTCTCATGTACATCATGTTAATTCTGCATATTTAATAAGTTTATTCATTTAAGTCATTGATAATACATGGGAAAAGTCATTTTGCTATGGGTTTGGGGGGGAAGAGGGGCTTATTGTATTTGTATTGTAATTGACATATAATAATTGTACCTGTTTATGGGGTAGTATGGCACATATATGTATATTCATATATATATGATATATGTAATATGACATATATATTTGTAGTAGATAAGGGTAATTGCACCTTATCATGTCATTGTGTCAGGAATATTCAGAATCCTGTCTGTTTTGAAATACTCAATTATTTTCATCCAGTTGAATGCTAGAAGTTCCTTACATCTTTCTGGACTTTCCATCTAACCCTCCACCCCCACCCGTCTCTAACCTGATCCTCCCTATAGTAGAACCTCTGTTCTACTCTTCTGCTATGAAGGCTTTCTGAAACTCTGTTTGGAAGTGTGGTCCTGACATCTGCTAGCTTCTTGACTTTCAGAAACGTCTTTCATCTCATCCATATTCAAAGTACTGACAAGCCAAATATAATTATGGCTGGAAATCTAGTTAGTCCTCAGTAAGTATTGCTCAAATTAAGGCATGAGGTAGACTGCACACTGATCTTTACACTGTTCCAGTCCATAGAACAGTCTTCTCTCTAAGACCATCATGAGAACAATCTAATGTTGTTGTTGGTCATTGATTGGGCACTCTCTTCAAGCATTTTTGCTCAAGGCTAGCACTCTATCACTTTGAACCACAGCTCCACTTCTGGTTTCCTTGTGGTTAATTGGAGATGAGAGTCTCACTGACTTACTGCCCCAGCTGGCTTTGAACAGTGATCCTCAGATCTCAACTTTCTGAGTAGCTAGGATTACAGGCATGAGACACCAGTACCCAGCTTATGAGAACAAACAATCAAAATCAAGAGAACTTGAGTATTCCCTAGTCTATCACAAAATTGACTTTAGTTGAAGAGTGAATGATTCTTCTTCAATTGCTAATTCCTAGAATTCTACAATCTTTTATCCCTCTAAATAGTGTGAGTTCATATCCTGACTTTTACCCTAGGGCAAGCCAACTGACCTGTAATACTTTTCTTCAATTTTTTTTTTTTAAAGTTGATGTGAGACTCTAACTTCTTTACACAAGGTTTTCTGGGTGCTCAGAAAATTCCTGTACTCATACCAGAGCTCTTTTGGGACCCTAGAGAGTGATTCACCCAGATGTGAGGTGTGCTTAGCTCTCTCTCTTAATGATTTTTCTATCCTTTCTAGCTTGAAGCTCATTTGCTGTAAGTCAGCACAACAGCTGCTGAACAGTTCTGTTTTCTTTCTCTAATTAGTAAATATAGCATCTGCCTTTGGATCTGGGAATTCTTTAACTGGAGCTTGTTTTCCATAGCCACTGTTCAATGAACAATACACGCACAAAGTTGGGGGATGAGGAATAAAGTCACACATGAAATAACATTAACAGGGCAGGAGTATATAACTCTAATCAGTATGTGATATGAATATAGCCTTGTGTTTTCATAATTCCTTAAAAATTACGAGCTGTAGCTGGCATGGGTGACTAGAACCTGTAATCCCCACTACTCGGAAGGCTCAGATCTGGAGGTTCATAGTTCCAAGTCAACCTTGGCAGACTCCAACTCCCAAATAACCAGCAAAAACCTGGGCTGGAGATATGGTTCAAGTGGCAGATTGCAAGCCTAAAAATAATTTAAGACTGTGATGCCCTGAGTTCAATCCCCAGAACCACAAGCAATTATTCATTAAGAGTTATGAAACTAAGGGAGGTTTCCAAGGACATGAAGGAAACAGATTAGTGACCAGTGGAAATTGACCTGAGGGCATGATAGAGACCTAGGAACCAGAGCTTGAAGACCTAGCTCAGAGGTATACTGACCTACAACACTGTAACCCCTGCTCTCCCATTCCATGTGAGCACCCAGAACAGGGAAGAACTATGAAAAGTTCCCTCTTGGGTTCCAAGTGTCTATCACACTGCAGGCAGGCACAAATCACCAAGCTTTATATATTTATTGATAAGGGCCTTGATGTAGAGAACTTTTATGTGAAAAAGGAGAAAAAATGACTTTTTTCTCATGAGTAATATTTAATCTCATCAGAGAGATAATATTTATAAAGTTCAGTTAGAGGATTCTGAAAAAGACAGAGAGGAATTCTGGGAAGTCTGCATGGAGATGAGCTTCTCTTGAAGCAGTACTTTGGTTTAAGTAGGGATGCAGGGAAAGGGTGCTAGAAAGAGATGCTGGGAAGGGTCTCAATTTAAGGAAATATAAGAGGAACTGGGCATGCATTGGCTTGATGGGAATGGAAAATTCCCTGAATTACCAACCTCCCACCATCTGAAGTACTGTACCCCCAACCAAAAACAGCAGGACATGTGATAGCTTCTTGGGAAAAGGGGTGTTGTATATATAGCCTGAGGAATGATTGTAAATGGCACACTTACTGAATTTTTGTTCTTTTATCTAGAGTCCAATTGCACTTGAACACTGTGTTCTCTGACGTCTCCACATCAGAGTAGTGCTCCTTTTCAGTGTTTAAAATTAAATATACTGTTGCCTGGAATTTAATCAGTGCATAGCACTTAATACTCTTTCATTATTTATGCCTCCTACTTGTTCTGAAGTGTTTGAATTGGTTTCAATGCATACAGACTAAAATTGGATTTATAGGGGAGAAAAAATTAAAAGCGCTTCTTGTATCCTCCTAGATTTGGTGACTAGGGCCTGACAATCAAACTGATGCAAGGCAGATATGATGAGAAAAGAGATTTAATTACATATGGATGGTCAAGAGTTCAAAGAGGAATCTGAGGCTTATCATAATGGGCAAAAAGTGTATAGAGAGTCTAGATTGTATTTTCTTTACTAGTTGTTCAGAAGCTACTTTTGATTTCCTGTAAGGACTTATTTACAATGCTGGAGAAGCTGCTGTAGTTTACAGTTTGTCCTCATAATCAGGAGTGGCCAGGTGAAGCCACATGCTATCCATAGAAAAGACCAGAAGAACTGAGAGAAATGCCTGCTTGTTTCCTGCTCATGGGGGCAGGGACCTGATAAATGAGATCAAGTATTCACATCTGACCTAAGAAATGTATCACCTTCTTTGACCTTGAAATTCCTGCATGGCTGTTGACATTCATTGGTCAGACTTCTTTCCATAATTCTAATTACAAGATATAATCTAAGCATTTAAGATAATAACTGGATGGTAGTACATTAAAGGAGCCATCTGAAAAAGAAAAGAAAATAAAAGAAACATACCTCTGGTCAAGGCAGATCCTGTATACTTCGGATCACACTTAATTTTCATGATGACTTAAGTGGAGCCCAATTTACAGGTAGAGTCATACCACCAGGTTCAATTCAGGCTGAGCAGAATCCCAAGCATTTCACTTACCAATGCTATTTTCTCAACCCATGCACTAAACAATTGTGGTTCCGCACCTGTCCTGCTGGCCCGCAGCTGTACACAGCAGGCATTCTGTGTGCCGGAGGAGCCTGCTACTTCAGTTTCTGAAGTCCTTATTGTGGTAGTCTTTTGGTGACTTTCAAATAGTCCAAAACCATAGTTATGTGTTCCTAGCTTATACTTTTTGGCAAAAGAAAAAGAACAGTAAATTTAGTCTATTTCTATTTGTTTAACTGGTATTACCTTCTCTTGTTAGGAATTTGTAGTCCAATGTTTCTAAATATCCCCATCAATGTCCAATTTTCATGGTCCTTACAAGAAGGAATACATATCCTTTGTATCATCATTAGAGAACAACTAGCAACAAATATGTGGATAGGAACTCAGTTGCTCATTTTACATGAACTATGTATGTCTTTAATTAGAATTTTTATTGTGTATCTACATATTTTTGATGAATACATGTAAACATGCATAAGACTTTTGAAAAGACCCTCATATGGCTCTGGGGAAGTGGCTTAGTGATAGAGGGCTTTCCTGGTATGCACAAGGTCCTGGGTTTGATCTATAGCACTGCAAAAAGAAAAACGACTATAATGTGATGGTTATTATATGAAGATTTGAATTAATTAAAAGCAAAGCTCATTTTAAGTCATGATTGATGGTTTCACGGACTTGTATAAGGATACAGAGCATGACATAAAATAGGACAACCATAAACAGACTGTTCAGTTACAATTCAAGTGGATTTGGAGGGACTTAGCAGGCTCTAGATTTTGGATTTTTTTCCTCCTTAGATTTTTGTCTGGGAGGAGGTCAGCTCCTACCCAAGTTGTGGATTTTTCTGTCCTAACCCCCCTGGCATAATCTCAAGGATCTGAGTCCCCTCAATTGTATTGCACTCAAGACAGAGGATTGGAGCTCAGGGTGCACCATGCAAACGCTAGGGTAAGTCTTTAACTTGGTGATTTGTATGAATGTGTCCATGCACTGGGATTCAGAGGGAAGAAAAAAGAAAGACTCCATTTGATGTTATTTTTGGTTGAAGAGGACAAAACCCAATTAGTCATAAAGTTGAGAACTTGAATGAGAAAAACGAGACCTTGACAATCACAATCCAGAAAAGGAATTATAGTAATGTAAGATGCATGAATCAAATATATTAAAGTGTTTGAACAATTGTAAAAAAAAAATTAGTTGACCTCACTTACTAGGGCAAAATACAACAAAGATATCCTGTCTAGTATCTTTCCTAATTATAACCTCAGTAAATTCTTATCTCATCCCACCCCTCCAGCTTTTAATTTTATTTTGTTAGATTTTGAAGGCATGTTAGTCCTGAACACACAGTTCAACACTCCATGTAATCAACTGGCTAAGAGATGTTCTCAGTGCAATCTCTTTTATCTACCATGGAATTATATACTGAAATATATAAGGTATTGCTGTAAATATTTTTGAAAAAAATTATTTTTGACTATTTTATGTTTATGCAATCAGCCAGTTAATCATGACCAAAAATGCCAAAAGATTTCCTGGATAATATCCAACAATTAATGTTGGATTTAATGTCTTCAACTAATGACTACCGTAACTTTCCAACCTGACATATTATTAATATAGTCTGAAAATTAACTTAGGACAGCCAATCCTGTCTACTTTCCCAAGAGTAGTCATATACTCTGCTGAAGTACTTACTTTTCATTATGGAAGGCCAAATCATACAAATCTTACTTGTCCTTCAATAGTGTAAAAGCTTAGATTGCAACTGCTTTTTATGTCTAGCAAACATACAGACAGCTGCAACTATGAATAGGAGATGTGGAGGACAAAATTACTACAATTTGGCTTTGACTTTTAAGGATCAAACTGTGTGTATGGGGGGGAGGTGCTGGGCATCAAAGCCTTATGCTTAGCAAGCACCTACCACTGAGCCACATTCTGTGTCCTGCCTCACTATTTCTTTTTTTTTTTTTTTTTGCCAGTCCTGGAGCTTGAACTCAGGTCCCGGGCACTGTCCCTGGCTTCTCTTTTTGCTCAAGGCTAGCGTTCAACCACTTGAGCCACAGCACCACTTCTGGCTTTTTCTATATATGTGGTACTGAGTAATTGAACCCAGGGCTTCATGTATACAAGACAAACACTCTACCACTAGGCCATATTCCCAGCCCCTGCCTCACTTTTTAATTCATGATCAATCTTAAGAGATTTTTGTGGATAAAAACTACAAAACTAAGATCTGAATAATATGTGATTAAGTTAATAATTTACTGATTAATTAAATCTGATTAAGTTAATATAGTTTACCAATTATATTCTATTATGGTACCTGAACTGCTTTAGCATGTGACCAACAGTTCCATTAGATAGTTACTGGAGCAGTTGATTACCTAATAATGGAATATATCAGTGATATTTTACCCAAGGCAGGACCTTGAAGATCAGAGCTGACAGCCAGTCTAGGATAGTGACCCTAGATTTGCTTTGGACCCTGGGAAGTTCTAAGCCATAGAGTTCCTGCTGATGATCAAAGATGGGAGCAATAAGAGAGTAATCAGTCCTGAGAAAGAGCTACTTTGGCTTAACAATTACCTTCAGAAGTTCTAGAAGTTATAGAAGTTCTGTACATTCAAGAGGTAGAGAAAGTTAAACACGTACCAATATTTATGATTGAAGAAATTATTGTTGGAGCAACTAGTATTGTATTGTGTGTGTCCAAGGAAGAATCTAGTAGGAGTGGGAGCACATGAACCCTGGCTCAGTCTCCTCTGTATGTGGAAGCATATTTGATTTCATCTACTAAATGGAAGGAAATAGTAAATATAATTTAAACTAATAAGCTAATGTGATGGATAACTGAAGAACAGTAATCTTCTATCCTTAATAGAAGCACTATAAACCTGGTGAAGACTGAGATCCTATATATAGGTAAGAAAAGTGTGATTAAACTATCTTGTGATCTTATTAATCTACTTCCCTGGATAAGCTTATATTCTCCCCATCTTAGTTTAACAGTGCTGTTAGGGATATGGCATGCTCTCATCCTACCCCCAAATTAATTTTTTATTGCCATCATTTGAAACCAAAGCACTCTCCATATGTTCATGAAGGAAATGAGAAATAAAGCCCTTGAGTGAGCAACGAGAGGTTTTAGTTTGAAGCAAGCCTAGGCAGAAGTCCATGTGACTCTTATTTCCAATAAAAGTACTCAGAGCTCTTTTTACTCAAGGCTAGCTCTCTACCATTTGAGTCACAGCACCACTTCCATTTTTTGAGTGGTTAATTGGAGATAAGAATCTTACAGGGACTTTTCTGCCTGGGCTGACTTTGAACTGGGATCCTCAGGTCTAAACTCCTGAGTAGCTAGGATTACAGGAGTAAGCCACTGGCACCTGGCTTTATATCAACTTTATATTCTGAGATACTGATAAAAATCACTTATTCTAGGAATTTAGGGTTATAATCTTTAGGATTTTTCTATATGTACAATCATGTTATCCACAAATAAAGGCAGTTTTCTTTTTAATCTTCAGAATTTTATTTGTATACACGCCTATTATGTTTTCAGTTTTAAAGATTTGTAAATGTTCTCTTTTTTTCCTTCTTGGACAGGACCACTGGTATTATATTAGATAGAAATCATGAGAATGAATATTCTTGCTCACTTAGGGAAAAATGTTTAATCTTTTACCACCGTTTAGCATTAGTTTAAAAACCCTTCTAATGTGACTTTGCTGAAGATTTCTAGCAATATTTGTTTTAGCAGATACTTTCTGTTTCTACTGAGAAAATCTGATTTTTATATTGATATGGTATATTGATTGCATTTTACTTTCTTTCACTCCCCCCCTTTTTTTTACATTTTACTTTTTAATATGACAGGCATAAATACTTCTGAATTCTTGGTATAAATCTTAGGACTAAATTTGTCATTTACAGTACAATAATCGGGTCCATGTTTCTGAGGACTGGCCTATAAAGTTTTTTCGTACTCTGTCTTGGTAACAGGATGGCTTCATATAGACAGTTTGGCTAAGACTGGGATCACTTTCTCAAGTGTGTGGTGTAATTTTCTAGATAGCCTTTGGACCTTGAAGGATTTGGGGGAAGTAAGACCTAAGTTAAAATTTCAATTTCTTTAATTGATTTTAGACTTTGTAATTTTCCTTATGTCTACATCACAGTTTTAATGGTATAAAGTTTTTCATATTCTTTTAATGTCTGTAAAATCTGTGTTAGTATTTCTTTTTCTCTTTGTAATTGCACAATTTTGGTAATAGGTGACTTCTCTTAACAGTTTAAATAGAGGTTTGTCTATTTTATTAAATTCATTTTTGGAGTTAAGATCTCACTGTATAGCCAGGCCTACACTGAACTCTCAATCCTTTTGCCTCCTACTTCCCAAATAATAGGATTTTGAGCATGTGCCACTATGCCCAGAGTACTGGATGTTGCTTTTCTTCTTCGTTTGGTGCCAGTCCTGTGGCTTGAACTCAGGTACTGTCCCTGGCCTTTTTGCTCAAAGCTAGCACTCTACCACCTGAGCCACAGTTCCATTTCCAGCTTTTTGTGGTTAACTGGAGATGAGGTTCTCAGACATTTCTTGCCTGGGTGGGCTTCAAACTGTGATCCTCAGATCTCAGCCTCCTGAGTAGCTATGAGCCACTGGTGCTCTTCCTAGATGTTTTTAAGGAAACTGTGGTTCTGTTGCTTCATTGATTTCTGCTGTTGTCTGACTTCTATGTATTCTGTACTTTTCTTTAGCTCAAACTATTTAAGTCTGTTCTTTCTGTTATAAACATTTAAATATACCCTATTTCTTCCAATCTTTAAAAATAGATTTCAATACTTTAATATATTGTAACTTTTATTTAGTTGAAAATATAATTTCATCTGTGACTTTTTTGTACTTAAAAATACAATATCTGTGAAGGATCATGGTTCAAAGCCAACATGGGAAGGAAAGTACATGAGACTCATTTCTGATTAACCAATAGGAAGCTGGAACTGTGGCTCAAATAGTAGAGTGATAGCTTTGAGCACCAGTTCAGGGACGCAGCACATAGGCCCTGAGTTCAAGCCCCAGGACCAGCACAAAGACGATATATTTTGGATATTTTTCTATATTTATTTCTAACTTAATTCTAGAGTTGCTGGAAAATGTATTTTAAAATTTCAAGCCTTTGAAATCTTTTGAGAATGTTTCATAAACACTTGGCAGGAATATGTATTTGCTTGAGTATAGGGTTCTATAAATGTCAATAACTCAAGTTGGATCATGTTATTTAAAACACCCAGTGGGAATGGTAGCAGAAAGGAGTGGTAGCTCCTGCCTGCCATCCTAGTTACTTGAGAGGCTGAGACCTGAAGGATCACTGTGCAAGCCCAACCCAAGGCAGAGAAATTCATGAGACGCCTTTTCAACCCGTAGCTGAGTGCAGTGACACGTGCCTGTCATCCCAGCTAGCAAGAAGCAGACATTGGGAGCACAATTCCAGGCCAGCCCAAGCAGAAAAGTATAAAAGTACACCTCTAATGAAGGAGCAAGTATACTGGAGTGCTTCTGTCATACCAGTTATGACAAGAAGCAGAAAATAAGCAGATCACGCATGATCTGAGCATATTCCTGGGCAAGGAGCAAAAACCTATCTAAAAAATAATCAGCAGTAGGGTGCTTGCCCACCAATTGCAAGGCCCTGAGTTGAAAATAAATGCTATGTATTTCTTCTTTTGTATTTAGATATTCTATTAGTTACTCGAAGAGCAATGTTTCTGTCTCCAGCTGTGCTGGTGGATTTGTTTCTCCCTGAGTTCTATAAGCTATTAGTTTTCATGTATGTTGAAGCTGTTAGTTACATATTTATATTTTAACATACCTGTTTTAGACAGCATAAAGGGGGAAATTTGGCACTATTTGTAATGCTTATATAAAACCAAAAATCCCAGGAAATAGGACATTCTGGTGATTCTACGGATAGCCTCGTAGTTGACACTCATCTAATTCTCTAATCTTTTTTGTGTTATTTATGCCCAGCTCCTTCACTGTCCCTCACAGTACATAACAGATATGGTAGTAAGTCATCACATGCTGGGCTGCACAACCACAGTCCTCATGTCCACATAGCTGAGTCTCATAAACAAGACAGACACCCTTTCTGAAATCTGGAGCTTCATATGAAGCAGTGTGTACAGAACTAAAGGTAATTAAAAGAAAAAGGCTAGAATTCCTTTTTTGCCTTCTATATCATCCTTGTTAGAAAGCAAGAGGGACCACATATACTATTGTGAGAAAGAAATGGGGTAGAATTTATAGAAAAAAGTATCATAGTATACCTGGCAAAGGTTGCCTTTCCTAGACTTAATTACAAACTATTAAAAATGAATTAGGCTTATGCTGTCTTTGATCGTCTAAAGGTCAGAGATTTCAAAAGCAAATTTTATGAATGTTTAGAGCTCTATCTGAAACTCAAAAACTAAGATATTAATCTGTGACTGTAATCTCACTCAACTGCTCTGAGATGGCTAGTGCTCTCTACAGTGAAACTGTTCTGTGTGTTTTAGTTATCCTTACATCCTACCTTCAAACAAGTTCACTCAGTGACACGTTGGAAGCCCAGGAGTCACGTGCTCTCTGATCATCAAATCAGGGTGGGGATGATATTTAGGAGGAGAAACGTGTAAACTTAAGCCATCATTCTCTGCTAAGCAAGTGGTAAACATTCAACCAGAGGATAAAACCTGATTTTTAATATGCCATGATGTGCTGGCTCACGTGGTTTGCAGCAGGAGCACATTTTGCTCTGTTTCCTGTGACATTCAAGATCAGTATCCGCAAACATTTTCTGTAAAGGGCTGGAGGGTAAGTATTTTCAGCTTTGTGGACTACATCAATTCTGCCATTGTCAGCATGTTTATAGACAACATAGAAACAAATGGACATGCCAGTGTTCTGACAATACCACAGGAATCTAGAATTTGGTCCAGGAGTGATGTATGTGGTCCTGTGATGGCTGGTATAAATGAATGTGGATAATTCAAAAGCTTGAGAACATGTTTTCATATTTGTAAACTGCCACGTGAAAAGAACTTGAATCATATTTTGCATTCTGTGTTATACTGTTTCCGCACATTAATGAATCCTATTTTACATTCTATAACTCCAAAATGAAAACTCCCTTCTCTTGACAGATAAATACCACACGGGAATAGTGAGGGGGACATTGATCACTGAAGTGGCCTGGTCAACATCGAGCGAAGGACCCCTTATTGTTTTCCAAAGATGCTGCAGAAGTAGTCTTTGCCAGTACTGCTTTCCTTCCCTCAGCCAAAGCTCTTCACACCACCATGGGCTGCATGAAATCAAAGCAAACCTTCCCATTTCCTACCACATTTGAGAATGAGAAGCAACATGAAAGTGAAGAAGCCTTTATACCAGAAGAGAGACTTCTACCTAAGATGCCCTCTTCAGGCACCACCCAAAAGGCTGGGAAAGTAATTCCACCACCCAGTACTGTGATCCTCAAATATGCAGAATCCCTGGCTCAGGAGATCGTGAAGGATGCCTTAAATCAATGGGCAAGCAATAACACCAAGTACTGTGACATCCCATACATTGAGAATGACAGCTCTGACACTGCAGGATGATGGAACTTTCCTGAACTTTGCATATAGCCGGTGCTAGTTTAAATACATGAGGCAAAAGCAAACACTGGTGTGAATAAGTACAAATAAGTCCACCTGGATGTAAAAACATGTGTGATAAATGCCACAAGTATAGGAATACTTAAGAAGAACTTGTGTTTTAAGCAGTTCTCTGTTAATGGCAATTTACATTGCATCTAGGTCACAGGCTGGACTGAGGGCATGAGCCTCAGTAATCAGCTGTCATGTCATAGCACATCTTCCCCAGGCACCAAAGAGAATGCTGGGAAATAAGTGCCCCAAGTTCCAAGTGGCTGTTTTATTGGATTATTTTTTAAATGACTATTTCTTTTATACCAAAAAAAAAAATCCCACCTGCCTTTTTTTCTCAGAACACTTTGGCAAGCAAATGGCTCTCAAGCCAGTGATCCACATGTGTCTTATTTGTCAAAATTATCTAGGTTAAGGATTCCCACTTATTTACATCTACCACCTAGGATTAGAAAGTGAACAGTGTAAAATCAGGTCCACTTGACCCCTGTTCTTAATATTTTTGTGGATGATAAGTGTAACTGCCACCTTGAACCTCACACCCTCACTAGAACAATTATAGGAGGATTTAGACTTTACCATCTTAAAAAGATAAAACTGATAGAAGCCATGACGTGGTATATTGCATTGAATTAGGCCCTCAAGTACCCCTTATAAATTGATTCAGTAAATCTCAAAAATAACAGAAGCCTAGTGTGTAGGAGTAGAGTCTGGGGTGAAGGTTAACTGTGTGAAGCTTTTTGTTGTCACTGCCTGTGGTGCAGTCATCAGCTACATAACTGTGGGGAACTGACGACACAGATTTGTAGCTTACTACAAAACAAAATAGAGCACTCCTCTGAAGGGAATACTCACATTTTTTAGTGGTAATACCTGCCATAGGGTATTTTTAGCCATATGTTATAGTACCTTCATAAGTTAAGGCACTTTAAAAAAAAAGAAAGTACTACTTAAAAAACAGCAACAAAAGATTAGATGAGGTGAAAAACACTGAAAAGACAAAACATGTAGGAAAGAAGGAACAGGACAGGAAAAAGGTACTGAGACTCTAGAATTATCTTTTCATCAAGATTGTCAAGTTTGTTGGAAAGGCAACTAAGCCCAACTTATGTTTGATACTTTTATAAAGGTATAATACACCAGTAACACTGATATCTAAAAGCAGGTAGAAAAAGGCTTGTGGTCCTCTAAAAGCAGATTAAATATGCTTTTGACTTTGTAAGCAGGTAGAAAAGGCTACCTCTAATTTTAACAATACTTTTTGAAACCCACAATCAAATAGAGCAAATTCTCCAACCAAAAGATAATTAAAATGAGTAATATGCCATCTTCCAGGGAAGCTGGCACATCTGATCAATTTTAATTTTCCTATGCCTCAGGATTTGTACCGTTTCCTGGATTTGCAATCTAGAAACATGTATAGAAGAGGCCCACTCATTCCCATTCATACTAGGATCTGAGTATTAAGGCTAAGTACAGAAAGTTTTCCATAAAAAAAAAAAAAAACAGATTTCTAGGTCATGAGTGGAGGTTTAAGGTTGTGAATGTTTATGCTAATTACACAGACAAAAACCTAGGTTATATTGCTTTTCATTCATCTTATTTTGTGACACTTGCTGCCAAGTCATTTAAATAGACTTAAAATAATGCTTCAGGGAGTACACAAAAGCCATATAAAGCAGATGCCACACTAAGGTTCGCAGCATACATGGGGACCAATACTACTGGGTTAGGGTTATATCTAAATATTTAATTTGATTTTCCCTCATTGCTCTGTGCCCCTACTTCCCAGAGGTGAAGCAGGTATATCTAGGTAGAAGCCTAAATTTCTACAGCCACCTCACCCGCCAACTGTGATGGAACACTTTTATCAATCAAAACAGCCATCATCCCTTTCCCTGCACCATATATTAATAGAGTATGATGTGTATATGTTCTAAGAGACTTTGAAAAAAATGTATATCAGCCATAAACAAGGCTTCTATGATCAGAGAATTAGTGGATAAACCAGGTGGGGAGGAGAAATGAGCTGAATGAAAATTGGACAGTTATTAGAATAGTTTGGCCTATCACCAGTGTTCTTACAAATGTTTGTATTCAAATATTGGTTTTACTTCACTTTGAAGATCTTTCATGGCCAAGGAACAGAGAAGAGACAGGAGACCTTGAAAGAATCACTAGTTACTAGAAAGGGAAACATTAGTAAAGGGCACAAGGAACTCCTAGAACAACAAGAACCTCCCAATGGAAGCAGATCTTCAGAAAATACTCGTGCCAACTCCTAATACCAATCCAATACCCAGTTGCTCACTGTTGCCTTCCACACTCATCTCTCTTGTGCAGTTAACTAACTACAGGCCTATCATCCTACAATTTTCCCCTTTCTGTTGCCTTACCAATTGTTTGCAACCTAGATATGGTTATTAGCACTTAAAGCACAATTGAAAAGGAAACAAAAATGATTACCATCTTAATTCCAAAGGAATAATTTGTGTCAAACTGCCTTATGAGCATGAAAAAATAAACACAGAACTAAAATGGAGTTTATTTCATACTCAATATCATTGGCACTTCATGAAATGAGACAGAAATGTATACTTCTGTATTACATGATCTTAGAGCCAAAAGTTAGAGATATTATTAATGCCAAAAACAAGTAATTTTAAAGCAAAGTTCTACCAGATACAGTTTTTAATCAAAATGCCTTTCTTTCTGTCACTGGCTTTAAAGAACTACCTGCATCTTGATTTACAAAACACAAGTATTATTTAACAAATTCTCTCTCCTGTTAGTAAAGTAATATTATTTTTTCCAAATATTTTGTCACTCTTTTGAAACTGTACAATAAATGCAGTTGCAATTAGCTAGTTGTGAGTTCCTCATTTAATTGATGCAGATTCATGTCAACATTTTATACAAAGGCATTTTTAACATAAAAGTATGAAGTGAATAGAAACCAAATACATAACAATAATAAATAGGTTAATTTATGAGCCTTGAAAATATAAGTATGTCTGATATTGTAGGCATTTTTATTCCAGACATGTTCTTGAATTTTTTCGAAGAAAAGCCCTTCATGTCAAATAGAAGAGGAACTGAGCAAATTTAAAATTAAAGCAATGAGCTGCAATCTCCCCTCCGTGAGAAGCTGCAGGACATAATCTCTGATGTCCTTTCCAGATCCCATAGCTTTTTGTAAAACTTATTCCTTCCTAGAACTTCAAGGTCTTTCCCCCTGGAACTCCATGAAGTTTCTTGCATAGCTTAAAAACACTTTTCTGCCAACAGTACCAATTATTGAAAATACATTTTAAACTGCTCTGAATTTTCTGAGGCAAATTTTTAAGGTAAATTGGGGTTTCACCAGAGGAAGGTATTCCCATTACTTTAGGGAAAGCCAAGGCTGAATTAATACATTGGATAGATTAATTACATGACCCCTCTTCTCTGGTAACTCAATTTCAAAACATACTTATAAAAAAGGAAATTCTATGCGACACGTAACATTCGTCCCCCAAATCCCAGGGTCTTTTATTTTTGATCGTTTATACTTGGTTGTATGATCAGCATATAAACCACTATTGAAAGGCAAATATGAATTTAGGTTAGGTATCACTAGAAACTTTCAAAATTCCCCCTTGTCTAAACAGGGATTGGCAAACTGTGGCAATGATGAGACAGACAGTTGGTATTTCAGGCTTTAGAGGCCATGCAGCTGTGTTGCGACTGCTCAATTCAAAGCAGCCTGTAAACAGGTGAATACAGCTTTCTGAACACTGATATCTGAAAGTACTGTGACTTTTCACATGTCATGAAGTACCTATCATTTCTTTTCCCAACCACATAAAAGTGGAGCAGTCATTGCTAACTATCAGGCTGCATAAAAATAGGCACCAAGCCAGATTTAGCCCATGTGCTGTAGTTTGCCAACTCCTGCTACCAAATATACCTTAAAATGTCAGCCACCTCAGAATTTCAAATCATTACTTCCCAGAGATTTAAAATAATTATTCACATCTTCATCAGTAACTTCTTTTAGATTAGCTGGTTTCCACTTTGGGCTCTGGTCTTTATCAATTAAAACTGTCAAAAGAAGAAAAAGATACCAGCACATTTACTTCTGGTATGATTTTACTGAGTAGACAAAAACTGTGTTGTTCTAGGTATACATTTCTATAGCATATTTTTTTCCTATAAAGTTACAGTTTTCTACATGATCTGTTTTTCTCTTAAACCCTCAAAGAATTTGCTCAGATAGCCATGTTCTCTGATGAACAATGAGGGTATTTCTCACCACCTGAGCTTCACATCACTAGCTTTAATAGAAGCTAGATTAATACAGTTCTTTGAACATTCCTTTTCCTTCTTCAAACAAAATCACTAATGAAATGTCCATGTTACAAACAGCTAAAAATCAGAGCTGGTATAGTTGAAATGGAAAGCAAGGGAAGAGGTCCAGTTCTGCTTTGGGAAGAAAGTTAATGACTAAAGGTAGAAGGGATTTATGCTTAATTAAATGTGGACACTGCTGTTCTGCTGAATCCCTCTAGTTTAGAGAGCTCTAAGTTTAAAAAAAAAAATCAAGGCTCTGTCAGGTTATCATGCAGCCTTCCACTTCTCCTGTTACCACGTAGTCATCACTGAGTGTAGCTACCTAATATTCCCAGAGGATGGTAAGTGTGAGGCAATCTGTAACCTCCTCTTAAAAAATAGAGTCTCATACCCATTTACTGGCTGTAATACTATAGTTCTGGTGCACACTGTAGTTATGTAAGGTGTTATTTGGGGAAGTAGGTAGAGGGCATGCAGGACTTTATTATTTTTACAAATGCATATGAATCTACAGTAAAACAGTTTTCAAACCATGGTTTTCAACATGTTTACAATATGCATAATTTTAATGAAGAGTAAAAATAAATTCTATGGATAACTGTAGAAACCCAATTTAAGTATTAAAAGGTTAAATAAACAGCGGTCTGGAAAACAAGGAAGAAGGCTGCATTAGGAGAAAGGAACCTTTATGTAAATGTGGAAATTAGGTGTTTGTTTTGAGGGGGTGGTTTTGTTTTTCCTTTTTGAGAGGATGTGCCTCTGCCTTTCCTAGACTGGTCTCAAACTTGTCAACTCAAACTCCTGCCTTTATGTCTCCAAAGTAGGATGGACTACAGACATGCATACTGGATGGCTTGAAGGTTTGGTTGTCTAGCATGTGACTCCAGAATCCGATCCATGATATCTGATCCAGTGGTATCTTGACCAGTATTCTGGTCTATAACCAATTTCAAAGTTTACATTCCCTACATATTGTAAATGAAGAATAATAATGGTGAATTCTTTCCATGACAATCTCTTCCCTTTTAAGCCTTCTGGCCAATATTATCTACCTCCTTGAGATACTACCAAAGGACAACAGAAAAGAGTATTACTAAAATCTGTGCCAGTTACATTTAAGCTAGCAAAAGTTTTTGCTTAGAAGAGATATAACCACCACTACCAACAGCAGCAAATTTCTAAGGCAGGGCTGTAGGGCAGTGGTAGAGCACTTGCCTAGCAAGTCTGAAACCCGAAACCAATCTTTAGTACAAAAGAAATATAAGAAATATAAGAATATATCTAGGGGCTGGAATATGGCCTAGTGGCAAGAGTGCTTGTCTCATATACATGAAGCCCTGGGTTCAATTCCCCAGCACCACATATATAGAAAACGGCCAGAAGTGGCACTGTGGCTCAAGTGGCAGAGTGCTAGCCTTGAGCAAAAAGAAGCCAGAGGCAGTGCTCAGGCCCTGAGTCCAAGCCCCAGGACTGGGGGAAAAATATAGATAGATCTATCTATCTATCTATCTATCTATCTATCTATCTATCTATCTATCTATCTATCTATCTACCTATCTATCTATCTATCTATCTGGACTGGTGCCAGTGGCTCATGCCTGTAACCCTAGCTACTCAGGAGGCTGAGATCTGAGGACTGTGGTTCAAAAAGCCAGCTTGGGCAGGAAAATCCATGAAACTTTTATCTCCAAACACAAAAAGCAGGAAATGGAGCTGTGGCTCAAGTGGCAGAGTGCTAGCCTTGAGCAAAAGCTCAGAGGCAGCGTCCAGGCTCTGTGCTCATGCCCCAGGACTACCATTTAAAAAATGTGGTCTTTAATTAGCAGCATATATTCACAAACCCTTGATAGCCAAGAAGGAATTATAGTAGTTATTTGTTACTCACCAGCTCTAACACCTTCATGAAAGTCATGATTTGCCTGAAAAAAAAAATTGAGATTAAATGGGTCGAACACCTTCATGAAAGTCATGATTTGCCTGAAAAAAAAATTGAGATTAAATGGGTCGATTTCTAGGCATCTTCATTCTTGGTGCTCTCCCTCTTTCCCCTGCTCCATGTCGGCCTCTCACTTCCATGACCCCAACCTGAATTGTGACATCCTGAGCCTGAACTACCTCCTAATTGTTTTCCTTTCAAGTATGTCCATTGACCATATTCTTGATCCTCTCTGCTTATTCTATGGCTCCTGTCTGTGCAGGCTTCCCTTCCAGCCGTCTTTCATCTGTTACCTAGTCACTTCCCTAAAAAATGTCACCTTCTGCAAACCTTTCTATTTTACACTATCCTGGCAAAATCCTGTACCAGCTGAGTACCAGAGATTTCATTTAAAACAAGGCACAGAAAACTAGTTACCTACAACCTATCATCTCTCCCTAGTCCCCAAAGCAACCATTTAAGTTATTTTCTATCTTCTCCAGTTCTGCCCAGCTTCACATTCTTACTATGTTTTCATGTAATGACTCACCATCCACTAACACAACAAAGTCCTCTGATGTGAAAATCCTATACACTCACCACTAAAACACCGGCCACCAACCATGGCCATTTGTACCTGTCTTCTTTCATGACTGTTGGAGGGGATTACCTCCTTCCCTCTCAGAGGCCAGCCCCTGCTACATTCTAATTCACATCCCTTTGTGCCCTCTTAAGAACTCTTCTTGGTAAGGAATCTATTTCTCAGTTCTCCAGACATCATCCATAGAGTCAGTTTAACTGAATGGCTGAGTATACACAGTTTAAATGTCTTTTTATTCCAACAACATAAGCCTAATATGAAGGTGTCTGTCACACAGTAACACCTGTGAGAAGGAAGTGAACTGGTTTATCTCAGAAGTGCACTAAAAGCACAGTCAAAATGTGTGAGGACTGTGTGAGGCTCACAGGCTACTGGCCAGACTATCAAGTTTACATGCCCTGTTCTGCCTCACAATAGCTGCACAACCTCCATTGCCTCATCTTTAAAATGGAGGCAACAATACCCATTTTCACAGACTGTGTCAGACTTAATAGAGTGCCAAACAGAGCAAATGTTCATAACACTTAACAGAGCTTCATCTTCATGGACATCCTCCAAGTAGTGACTTTCAGACATGGCTTATGAGAGCTTTACTTCTAATCAGATGTACTTTCCATATCTTAAGTATTTTGAAGACATTACATCCATTAAAATGTCTGATTTCTGGTTATTAAGTCAAGTATTCCTCTTTGGCCTTAAGCTTATTAGTAGAAATAATATGCTTCTTAAAGGCTCTCTACCACACAGGATGATCTGTCTCTGGGAATCTTTTTTTTTTTTTTTTCTTCTTCGGCCAGTCCTGCGCCTTGGACTCAGGGCCTGAGCACTGTCCCTGGCTCCTTTTTTGCTCAAGGCTAGCACTCTGCCACTTGAGCCACAGCGCCACTTCTGGCCATTTTCTGTATATGTGGTGCTGGGGAATCGAACCTAGGGCCTCATGTATACGAGGCAAGCTCTCTTGCCACTAGGCCATATCCCCAGCCCTGTCTCTGGGAATCTTAACATACAGAAAATCACTCAAATGTTTTATGAAATTGCATTTCCTGCCATTACTGTCTATTATATTTACAATGGAACTGTCAATGGTAATCAATTTAAATAGGTAGCAGAATAATAACTTCCATCTGTGCACTTATTGGACATATATGTATAAAATCTGCTTATATATATTATTCCTCTTTTTACCAATGAAGAAGCTCAGATTTGAAGCATTTATGCTTCTTTGTCTAGGACCAGGAAAATGTGGTACATATACACAATGGAATTCTATGCCTCTATCAGAAAGAATGACATTGCCCCATTTGTAAGGAAATGGAAGGACTTGGAAAAAATTATACTAAGTGAAGTGAGCCAGACCCAAAGAAACATGGACTCTGAAAAAAAAATGATTTCTTCTTATGCTTACACACAAATATAATTGATATTTCATAAAGGCTTAAAAATAATCTGGAAGGCAATATTTTCATACACTTACAACTACCTGGATTATTTTCTTTTCACAAAAGAGATTTATAGGTAATTCATTTTCTTGTTTATACTTTTCTGTACATTACACATCCTACAATGAATATATATTGCTATCCTAACTAGAAAGCCATAATTAATAAAAATAAAACCTTACCATGCATGCTTGACTGAGCCGGTATTCCATTGTTAGTACTTCCTGCAAGGTCTTTGAAGATCCCTCTATGAGTTGCCTTAGTGTGATCTTCAAGGACACTGGAGACATTTTACTAATGACCTTTTGGGGGGAAAAAATAGTAGTTGAAGACCAACAGTTCCTTTATTGACTAGAATAAACTCGCTGACATTCTATGTATGTTACAGTAAAATATGCCCTTTAATGTTATTTTTTTAAATTTTTTTTATTTTTTTGCCAGTCCTGGGGCTTGGACTCAGGGCCTGAGCACTGTCCCTGGCTTCTTTTTGCTCAAGGCTAGCACTCTGCCACCTGACCCACAGTGCCACTTCTGGCCATTTTCTGTATATGTGGTGCTGGGGAATTGAACCCAGGGCCTCATGTATAGGAGGCAAGCACTCTTGCCACTAGGCCATATCCCCAACCCCTTTAATGTTATTTTTTATGCCTAACATAATCCTGGCAAAGCACCAAATAAGTTTTCTAAACTGATACAAAAAAGAAAACAGATCATTCCATATGTGAAATAAATTCTTTATCTATATTTTTTAAAATCAGTATTTACTTGATATAAATTATGATCTCAGGTAGATAAACAGCAGTTACTTAAATGAAATTAGTGGACATGTCACAAATCACTAATATTCACAGAGGACTCTGCTTTATATGTAGACAAAGGATGGGGTTGGGAAAGATGGGGAGAATGATGGAAGGGATAACATTAAGATACATGTGCTCAAAAACTGACATGTGGAATTGAAATAAATCCCTTTTATAACTACAAAAAAAATAGAAGGATGAGAGGGTCTATTCTCTCATTACGTGACTCTGGAAAAGTCTCAACTCAACTGGGCTCTTCAGTCTACTCACTTTGGAAATACAAAAAACAACTCATGTTACTATGAGACACTGTACTTTAGTATAAGTATGAAATAGGAATTTTATACATAGCTCCAGTGCTGTGCTATTTGTTTTCAGCTTAAAGATTCTACTACCTGAGTTGCAAAACGTATATAAGTGTGACTATCTTGCTGGTACTGAATCAGTGTTTCAGATTTAAATTTTATTTTAGGAGTTCAGAGAATTGAGAGAACTAGGCTACTAGTTTTCTAAAAATGATAAATTTCTCTTTAAATGGAAAAAAACGATATAGAATTGAGAAAGGGTCTCATTTTCTGCCCAAGCCCGCCTGGATCATGATCTTCCTCTGCACACTTCCTGGACCACAATTCTATTTACACTGCTGCCATAGCTGGAATTACAGGAGTTATGGGAATCTCAACTTTTTGTCCACAATCTCCACAATCAATCTCAGCTTCCCTGGGGCTTAAACTCAGGACAAGGTCACTGTCCCTAAGCTTTTTCATTCAAGACTAATGTTGCCCCAGTTTGAGCCACAGCACCACTTCCTGTTTTCTGGTGATTAATGAGATAAGAGTCTTACAGACTTTACTGCCTGGGCTGGCTTTGAACCTTGATCTTCAGATCTCAGTCTTCTGAGAAGGTAAGATTACTGGTGTGAGCCACCGGCACCTAGCAATCTCAGCTTCCTGAGTAGCTAGGATCTGGGCATGAGGGTTATTACCAAGCCCGATTTTTACTTTTTTTAATGAATGAAAAGATAATGCTAATACTGACTTTTAAATAGAGATGATGAACAGGAAATGAGAGGTTAATTAAGAAACTAAAGGGAACAAATTGATTTGTTCACTACGTAAATCAAAGGAACACGTGAAGGTGTAGGATAATTATAATTTACATATGCATAATATTGCTCTTCTCTGAATAAAGACATGACATATTTCAAGTCTACTAACCTTCTATGAAATAGAAGTTTCTAATCTCTCCAGTAAGAAATAAAATATACAGTTTCTAAAAACTTACTTTGTACTTCTAAAAATACTGTGAAGAGTATAAGCTACACAGTAGCAATTTAAGCGTCCAATGAGGTTAGAAGGGAAAGATTCCCTGCACTATTTTCTGATCTCCATAGTAAGTCACATAAATCTTACTCAACATATTAAGTTTATGTGATTATTCTCTTGGACTTAGTCCTCCCAAATATAAGGATTGGATTGCTTCTGTACTTCAAGTGGCCCAAAGAGCATCTTGTCTATTCTCTCATCACACCTGACACCTGAAATTCTCTATGATAAGATGCTAAAATATAGGGTTAAACAAACTTTCAGAACCTATGGTCTAACAGAAGAGTAGGAGAGGAAAAAAAACAACAGGATCAGGACAAGCACACAGAGATACACAGGCCTAATTGGAGAATGCTGCCATTGTACAATGGTTTACAACACCACCACCAAAAGATGGGAAGCTGTGTCTCAGTTTTTGTAAGGTTTAGGTGGCAAACAGCTCTTAATTTTGTCTTCAAATTAGTGGAATTAAGTCAGAGAAAATCAAACCATATGTTATAAATCATATTCACTGTCATTTAAAAAACAAATACAGCAGAAAAAAACCCTTTTACATTCTGTTCTGGTAAATCAATCTTTGATATTTAAAAGTTTAAGTGAACCATAGCTAGGCATTATATTTTACTATGAATTAATTTATTTCTAAATGATCATATACTTGTAATTGCAAATCTTTGCCATAAGTATTCAGGCTGACAACCAATACAAATTCAACTTTCTATTCACTGTATAGTGCAATTCCATAGAAACAGTCATTAATTCATTCTTTCAATTTAGACAGTTTCACTACGCAGTCCTGGCTGGATCCTCATAATGCTGAGATTTTAGGTAGATGTCACCACTCCAAGCTCAGCATTTAATATATTTGTACCACTTTGAAATGTATGCAAAGATCAAATAGCCTTTTACTTAAAGCAATACTATTTTTTTCTTAGATATAATGTGTGTGGGGGGGGGGGTTATTGAGCCAGTATCTTTTCTAAAAATGCTTTCTGCAACTTTATTTCACACTCTCTGATAACTTCTTAAATGCATGAATGGTTTAAATAACTTTGGCAAAGATGATAAATACTTCTATTTCACAATATCCTAAAATGTTCATGATAGTATTTAAGACTTTAAGTGACTCAGGTCCATGAGGGCACTGGAGAACAGTTTTCTCTTGTCTACATAAGTCACTGCCTCCCCCCCCCCCCCCCACCAAGATTTACTACTCTACTTTCCTTGACAGGGTCTTTCAAAGAGGACAAGCATTTAATTAAAAATCAACTTACTGGTTGTTTTCCTTTTGCTATTCATGCTTTTGCATTAAAAGAGAATTCATTTCTCAGGTTTTCTTTTTCTGTCTAAAGAGTAGTATAGCTGTGGCTCTTACATTTAGGTATGTAATCTAGTTTGAATTTTTGCATAGTGTACAAGCCATGCATTTTTACATATTATTTTCCCCTTTACATTGGAATATCCAACCAGACCCCTTTGTTAAAAAGACTACCTTGCCCCTGGTGAAGTATTTTGGGCTTCCTGAGCAGCCATTTTCTAGTCTTAAAGAAGGTGTGAGCCTCTGCTGATGGGGAAGTGCATTCATCTCAGCCAGACCTTAATGAGCAGTGTTACTTACTCAGCACACTGCCTTCCTGTAAGTCTTCCCTTGGTCTTGTGGAGTTTTGCCTGAAACATGCACAGATCAATATTCTGGAAATTCTTCCAGGAGGAAAGCTGACGCAATCACTGTTGCCCTTTTGGGGGATACAGACAATTGCTTCATCTCTTTTCTCCACTTTTCGAATTCTTTACACATCAGAAGAATTCCTACTGCAGGCCATTCTTCATGAAGGACAGCTACTGATTTACTTTGAACTAGCACACTATTTGAATGGTTCTCAAAAGCTTACAGAAGGATTAGTAATCTTTTCAGGTTTAACTTCTCTTTTTAGTATTTTGCTATTTCTTAAAAAAGGGAAAATGAGGACTCTAAGAATGATAGCCAGGTCAGAGATTTTTTTTTTTTTTAAGAAATAGCAAAATACTAAAAAGAGAAACCTGAAAAGATTACTAATCCTTCTGTTATATTTTTACAAAGGATTTTGTGTCATGATTTTTTATGTTAACATCTAGTATAAAAGTTTCATTGACTCTTCACAAATGAGTACTTTAAAATCAAACATAAATCTCACAGTTGTAATTAGAAAGACAAAAAAAACACCAACCCTCTGAGTTTTCTGGTACTGAAAAGGAATTTATATGCCCTCTCTCTAAGCCCTTGTATCCAGAACGCAACAAGGAGCACACTTAAAAGACTGAAGGCAATGCTGGTTTCCTTGGCCATTCATCCCATCAGTCCAAGGCATGGTCCTACAATCCTACCTACTTGGAAGGCTGAGACTGGGACGATCATGTGAGACTAGTAGGAGCAATAAAGGTTCACAAGCCTCCTTCCTGATGAACAGCTAGACATGGTGTCACACACCTACCATCCCAGTGTGATAGGAAGCATAAATAGGGGATGATCAGAATCCAATCGTGTACTGAGGCAGTGAGACCCTATCTCAAAAGTAATCAGTGGGGAAAAAAAAAAGGTCTGGAGGCATAGCACAGCTAGAGAGTGCCTTTTTAACAAGCATGTAAGACTTTATGCAATTTCTGTCAGTAAGTTTCCTGAGAGCTGAAATGCTGTGACTATATAAATAGAGGAATGTTTCCTTTAAGGAAATATACTCTTCCTTCCTTTCTATCTAGACTCTATAATACCTCAAGTTTCATAATCCCATGACAAATGAAGGTCATAAAATAGCCAGTGTGTACGTGTTTCTATTAAAATAGCTTTTCCCTTGTTCACACCAGCTGAGTTGAATTATTTAAAAAAAAAAAAAGAGTGAAAAGTCCCTAATTCTGAGAAACACTACTTAAGGCTAGGCTTTGGCTATAGGTGAGTCTCTTTCTAGTTTAAATTGGATCATTTTTTCATGAAACCTTTTACTTTAAAAGACCATATTCCATAATAAACACAATTTATGGATTAATATAATTTCAGTATATCATCATGTGACTATCTTTTAGCCCAACTTTTCTAATAAATATGGAACTAAAAGCTAAATCCAGAGAACAAGAAGAACTACTCAGAAATGAAATACAGTTACTAAAGTCCTTCTCTGTTATATTCAGTTCGCCTTTGTTTTTCACAACTGGCCGGTAGGCACGGCACTTGGGTTTAAATCATGGTTTGATGGCACTGCTCTCAGAGCCTTCCTGTGTCATTACACCCAGCAATGACCCCTCAGGAAAAGCTTCTCTGACTGGAGAATTCGGCATACTTGGGGAAGGGAGGGTCCGTTTATTACCTTCAACTGTTCTAGAGCAAAAGGTGACCCATCTTGCCGTAAATTTTCAATAATCTGCTCCATAGTATTGGCTGAAAAACAACTATTAAGAAAAAAAAAGTATGATTTTACCAAAGTGCAAGTAATGTCCTATTTCTTTTTTTTTCCAAATTTTTATTATCAAACTGATGTACAGAGTGGTTACAGTTTCATATGTTAGGCATTGGATACATTTCTTGTACTGTTTGTTACCTTGTCCCTCATACCCCCGTAATGTCCTATTTCTAAGATAACAACAGATCTGTCTGAATGCTTCTCCCTAATCTGGTATCAATAATGAAGAATTCTTTGGACTATTTTATAGAATAATGAAATAGAATGCTATTTCCTAGTGAAAAGTGTTTATAGCCTACCATCATTAGTTCTAAACAATACTTAAGTCTCTTTTGTTTCATTACATTGATGGACCTATGTGGAAATAAATATCTCAACTGTGAGAAACCAATGTTTTTAAAATGAAGAGATTGAAACATTATCTTCCAACTGTTTTTTCTTTTTTTTTTGGCCAGTCCTGGGCCTTGAACTCAGGGCCTGAGCACTGTCCCTGGCTTCTTTTTGCTCAAGGCTAGCACTCTGCCACTTGAGCCACAGTGCCACTTCTGGCTGTTTTCTGTATATGTGGTGCTGGGGAATCGAACCCAGGGCCTCATGTATACAAGGTAAGCACTCTTGCCACTAGGCCATATCCCCAGCCCTTCCAACTGATTTTTCTTCTTTCCTTAGACAGTATGCAATTTCTTACATCACTGTACACTTTTCCTGGCTGACTTAATAAGATCTTCAGGAAATGACTTACAAAGATAAAAATGTATTCAATTATTATTTTGTAGCATCCTTCCCCCCCTCCTTTTTTTTTCTTTTTCTTTTTTTTTTTTTTTTGCCAGTTCTGGGCCTTGGATTCAGGGCCTGAGCACTGTCCCTGGCTTCGTTTTGCTCAAGGCTAGCACTCTGCCACTTGAGCCACAGCACCACTTCTGGCGGTTTTCTATATATGTGGTGCTGGGGAATTGAACCCAGGGCTTGATGTATATGAGGCAGGCACTCTTGCTACTAGGCCACATTCCCAGCTCCTTCCCCATTTTTTAAGAAGTCATTTTGTGCTGGATGATGGTGACTCATGCCTATAATCCTAGCTACTCAAGAGGCTGAGATCTAAGGAATGCAGTTCAAAGCCATCCTGGGCAAAAAGTTCATGAGACTCTTATCTCCAATTAGCCACCAAAAAGCTAGAAGTGGGGGCTATGGCTCAAGGGGCTGAGTGCTAACCTTGATTAAAAACAAACAAACAAACAAAAAACTCAGGGGCAATACTCACGCCCTGAGTTAAAGCCCCAGTACTGGCACAGACAGAAAAAAAACAAAAGTTGTTTTGCATTAAAATGGATTAGTATAGAATAATATTTGACTAGATAGTGATTACTATTTCTCTTTCAAAGAGTTAACAAGAAGATTCTTCCAAGCTTACATAAAAATAAAAGCACTACACTATCTGATCTCAGAATTTGCTACATTATAAAACACAAATATAATTTTTAAAATGTTAGCAAATTCAATTGAACAGATTATTTCCAAAGGAATACAGTAGAAATAATTGAGATCTCTTTGTAAGTACCTGTTTATTCTGTCCATGTGTTCCTCAAGTATAAAAGACTTGTCTTGATCAATCTTGCACTGTTTAAAAATAATTTGAAGAAATTAAAACTGCTTTAAATGCTCCCAAACTTCCTATTTAATTATATACTTTAACAGATTATCACTTTCAGTAAAATTACATCTAACACTCTCATAAATAACTACCACCATATGCTCAAAATTCAGACAGTATGTAGTATTCTAGACTTGTTATTAAAATGGATAAACTATCATCTACATGCATCTATGAATCCAAGAACTTAAGGGATCTGAGAGGTTATCCTGCCACAGTTCTCTTTGATCTACCATCCCTCGTGTCCCCGAAGCTCTGACCTCCAGAGACAGAAAACAGCACCCCAAGAAGGTACTCCCAAGGGTTGGCAATACAGTAACTAGGCCCCTGTTGTTGTTTGAATCCTGGGCCAAAAGTCCATCCTCTAGACTTTCTTCTTTGATTTAATCTCTTGATTACTGTATTCATTTCTCATAGGACAACACAGTTGTGTGTGTCTCCTCACGCAAGTCTTCTTCATGAACAAGTCTCAGTTTACCAGGCCATTCTTCTTGTCATCTCACCCTCCCCCTTTTCTTTTCCTTTTAGTAGCACTCGGGATAGAACCTAGGATTTGCACAGACTGAGTAAGCACTGCAACTGCGCTTTAAACCAACACCTACGCCTATCTGCAGAGATTCCTGGTCCTTTAGAAGGGCCCAGAGCAGGAGTCAGGTTACTTCTTCCTGGCTTCAGCAGTGAAGGATGATTACAGCACTTGCAGGTCTAAGTTAACTGACCTGGGCCTTCTCCTTTCAAGCTCTCATTATGGACATCTCATTTTCCCCCTTTTATTGCTCTATTATAATTTTACTTCACTTTCAGGAGAAAATAAAGCACATACTTAGAAACTACAAGGTTTTTATAGATACTTGGCTTTTATATAAAGGAACTCATGTTAGATAACATAAGTGAGGAATTGAATCTTGCAATACATTTTATTATTAAAGATATATAAAAGAGTTTTATTTTAGTGGTAGCACCCATAACATGAACACTGGGCCTTTATTACAGAAATGCAGTGTGTTGTAAAAAGCCCTTCCAAGGCTAATCACAAGGCAAGTTGTGCAGCTGCCCATTAAGATGTCATCTTTTCAGACAGCAATCCTACGGACTTTGGAGAGCTGACCCATCTAACCAGGCTTTAAAGCAAATAGTCCCCAGTACATGTATAATGTTTTTCAATGAGTAATTTTTAAATTACTTTTCTTTCCTCATAAATTAAAACCTTAAGGTTTGAACACTGACAAGATTACCTCTGCATGGTAGGTTGCTAAGACATTTGCAATGTTTTTTGCTGAAGGAGATTTCAAGGCTACCAAATCTTGTTCTAACATGGAAATCTAAAGGGGAGAAAAGGAAAACAGATTTGAAACACCATAAAAATACAAAAAGCTTTTCTTGTTTTTATTTTATTTATTTACTTATTTTTTATTTATTTACTTTGGGTGGTACTGGGGTTTGAACTCAAGGCTTTCTACTTGTTAGGCTGAGAGACATCTGAGCCATGGCACCAATCTTGACTTTCAGACAAAGTCTTTCATTTTCACTCAGGCCAGCTTTGGACCATGTACCTCCTGAGTAGCTGGGACAACAGGCATGAGCCACCACACCTAGCTTGTCTGTTTTTTTGTTTTGTTTTTCTTTTGGGGGGGATAAAGTCTTGCTAACTTTTTTCCTGGGGAATACATCAGGATCCTCTGGATCTCTGTCTCCCAAGTGGCTGGATTACAGGCTTAAGCCACCACACTGGCTGAAAGTTTTATGATACTCTCTCTCCAGTTGGGTCACTGAAAGAAACTGGGCTGAGGTAGCAAATACACTTTTGGAAGGAGGGAACCAAGATGGAACTTGAAATGCAGGGTCTCTAGTATGAAATCCAAAACACTTCTGGTCCCAAGCATTTCAGATGAAAGATACCCAAACTCTATTGCAACCAAAGGTCTCATTTATAAAATTCACCACATGACTTGTAGCTACTCTACTCACTGCCTAGCACCATATGCAACCCACTTACCTTTCTATTCTCTCCCACACCTAACTTACAATGAAATGGGACCTTTAAGCTGAGGTTTTCCTGTTCTTGTTTGTATATTCTATGTGAAATGCCTTTTCCTGACAATACTCACCTTAAGATCAGTAAACTACAACCTGTATGAAACAATCTGGTCTTTTCTTATAGGTAAGCTCTTCCACTTTTCATGCATTATCTTTAATGTATACCACTCTTTTTTTAAAATCTACTACAGGCCCTGAAATGGGCCATTCACTTGCTGCAGATACCCTCAATGGACAAATTAAAGAAAAGGGGGAACTGTGCTTCAGCTCGCTCTTTCCTATGCTCAACCAAATCCACCATACTAAAGTATGCTTCCTATAGTAGCTCAGAGTAAGGGTCAGATAGTTGCTTACACTAAGGATAGGCAAAACATGGAGACGGGTCTGAAGTTCAGGAAGAGAATTCTATGAGTGTCCAAACAGTGCATTTTATTCTATCCAAATATTTTAACTTCAGTGGTAGGCCAGAGGGGATACATGAGAGTAAAGAACTTTATTGTTTATTAGCAGTTTTTAGAGATTCATATAATAGTCTAAAAGTCAAAGTAATCTCTGGTATCAAAATAGTTAAATTTTGAATTACTTTGTTGTTGGTGGTGGTAGTGGTCAAGGGGCTTGAACTCAGAGCCTGGGTGCTATCCCTGAGCTCTTTTGCTCAAGGCTAGTGCACCACCACTTTGAGCCACAGTGCTACTTCCAGTTTTTCTAGTGGTTACTTGGAGATAAGAGTCTCAAGGACTTTGCTTTGAACCCTGATCTTCACATCTCAGCCTCTTGAGTAGCTAGGATTACAGGAGTGAGCCACCAGAGCCTAGCTGAATTCTTTATATGTCAGTTACTGGGTTAAGCATGTGACATGCATTCTCTAATTTAATTTTTATAATATTCCTTCCTCTATTCTAAAATGTCTTGTCCTCAAGATCAGATATTCATGTGAAGACTATGTGCTTCCTAAGAAGCAGACTTCCCCCCATAGCTCCACAGATAGAGACCATTACACAGGCCAGGCCAGCCAGCTGGTACATTCCACTCACTTACATGGTTCAGTGGTGAGATAAGCCAGTTCATCAAGAAAAACTAAGTCAGCTGAAGTAGATTAAATCACAGACCTCTGTCTGAGAATTTGGGATAAAGTCACCTGAGATTATTTAGCTCTTCTTGATGTTACATGTAATACAAGAAGTTTCAACTATGATGGTAACACTAACACCTCATTTTGGAAGCCAAAAGAGTTAAGTTCAAGTAAGGACTAAAATTCAGGCCTATCTAGCTGCATACTCTTCACCACTATGCTATCCAGTGCTAAGAAATTTGGCCATCTAGTTAGAAAAAAAGGAAAAGATGAAACAAAACAGGCAAAGATAAATAACATTCATTCTTCCTTGAAGCAAATACACTTTTAAAAAGTCACAAAAAGAACACATTTTGCAATGCAATTATATGAACTGCACTAAGGAAACTTGTAACCAAGAGAAATCTTCAAGAATGTTCTTACAAAATAAGAGCTTCCTTTCATTTTATATGAGGCGATTGAGAATCCAGACACTTACCCACCTCCTCTTAGAAGGTCCAGGACTCATACACATTTCTGCTTTGGGGTCTCAACCACCCACAATATTTTCCTCATACAAAATAAACACCTAGTTACCTTTCCAGAATCTATGAAGTGTGTGGCAATTCCTGCTTGGTACACATCTCTTCCTTTTAGTCTGAATCCTGTTAATGCAAGCAAGTAGCCCAGTTTTCCTGAAAGTCTTGGCAAAAAATAACCTCCACCCACATCAGGGAATAGTCCTGTAATTAAATACAACAAAAAGTGATTAACAATGACTCAGATAAAGATGAAGATAAACTTCTTAGTTTACATATTCATTTCTCTCTGGAGTTTGCACCTGTAATACAAAGATTATGAAGCTAGGTACTATACAATACAATCAGTATCACAAAAAATCTTGATATAAATTGTACTAAATTAGTATGTATATTTTTCAAAACATTATCTCAATATTTTCTTAGTGAAGCAATCGATAATGCTACCTAAATTTTCTTTTCGCTTATTAAAATAACATTTAAAAATAAAACATGTACTCCAAGGGCTGTTATATTATAGACAAATTATTTAAATCGCTACTAAGCTCAGGATAAAGTGTACTAAACTTAATCATGTAATATTATAAAGATTGATAAAATAATCATTACTACTATTGAATAAGTAACTGGCAGCAAAAATTTTTTAGCATAAATCCTCAAATTCTTTCTGGTTCTACTTACCAAAAGAATCCTAGAATTAAAAGAGTGAACAGCATGCTCCTGAAAGTGGAGATATTAGTACCTAAAACTAGGAAGGTCTAAAGTTGAACTAACCCCTCCCTAACTTCTACCGTTACCCACGTCCACAAAGGGAACAACAAAGGAGCACCCTGATACTTACTCTCATCCCCACCCCATTAATATTCACCAGTACCTACACCCTACTGATTCCTCCTCCAGAGTGATCTTTTTCAAACACAAATCCTGACTAGATTCCTGCATTCAAGTCCTTAAAACCGTTCCATGGTTTCCCTTAGGTGAAAACAATCATGCTTACCAATCAGACTCTTCCAAGCCCTATTATACATCTTACTACTCAAAATACTCCAGTCACTCAGTTTTGTTTATAATTTGTCCGGCATTCTATTCTTCCTATCCAGAGGTTCAGCTTGGCAGATCATTGCCCAAGTGAAAACACCCTCTCATTCTGAAACATGCTCTCTTCCAGGTCATTATAGTCTCTCAATTACCCCTGCCTCCACCACAAATGGCTGCTTTTTCCAGTTTCCCTGGATGCCTCTACCTCTTTTGATTGGCTGTCAAATGTTGTTAGATAACTTCCTCTTCCCTGTGTATACATTTTCCTTAGATCTCCTGGCTTTAAGTAACATCTATATGAGGAATAGTCTTGTTATAGACTGAACTATGTCCTTCCAAAATTCATGTTGAAGCCCTAACCCACAATGTGGCTATTCACAGACAGAGCCTTATTAAGTCTGGCAACCTAGCAAACTATTCACTGCCAAATCCAGTTACAGTTTTTCTCTTGAGTATCATACTCTTATATCTGCCTTGTAGGTATAACTATAGCTAATAAGTTTCTCCCAAACCACATCCTGATTCATATCCCTTCTTTCCTTGGTCAGCCTTACCCATCAAGTAGCACAGCTAAACCCTTGGGCGTCATCTCAGACTCCATTTTGTTAACTCCATAATGTTTTCCAAGTTCATTCAGTGCTATTCCACCATACTGTTTCAAGCTGGAATTTCCTTTCTCTAGATCTGTGCTGTCCAGTACAATGTACTGTGCTGATGAGAATGTTCCGTAATTTATGCTCTCCAGTGAGGTCCAGCCATATGTGGCCATAAAGCAGCTGAAATATGGGTGGTGCAACTGTGGAAGATTTGACTTCAATGTTTAAATTTAAATTGCAACGTGTAGCTAGTGGCTATTGTGCCAGACATTGTAGCTCCAACTTGGTAAATAGACCCCCTAAGCAATCTCATTTTTAATATTAGGGCATCTTTACAAGACTTTATCTTGAAAGCACCAAATGATGTCTAAAAATATAATCGAGACTGTGTCACTCCCTACTACACAAATTTCCCATAGCTTCTTGCCAAACTCTTCACTGGAGGTGGCCGTGTGCCTCTAAGAGCACATTCAATCACTCTTGCCCTAGATTCAGACCCACTTGCATGCATTTGATTTGCTGTAAAGGTTCATTCTCACCTTTACGTTTTTGAACCAATTTTTCCCATGCTATACATTCTTATACTCAGGCCTTAATTAACTGACCTCCTTCCTATTTTTCAAACCCTACCTCAAGGGACATTTCCTCATTTCCTCTCCTTAACCATCCAATCTAGCATGACCATATAGAAAATTTACCTTGGGCAAGATGATCCACCAGGGACCACATTACCTTCCTACCTGAAACAACTATAAAAACAGACACATGCCAAGCATGGTAGTACACACCTCTAATCTCAGCACCTGACAGGCAGAGGCAGGAGGATCAAGGAGATTAAAGGCCAGTCTGATATACACACCAAAAAAACAAGGGTTAGAAATAGGACTACAGCTAAGGAGTAAGTGCTTGCCTAGCATTTATAACACCCTTGGTCTTATCCTTAGAACCACAAAAATGTGTAAAACAATGTACACATTGCATATCAGACAATAAAGGAAAATAACTTCTGAGTATCAGAAGATAAGCAAGGTGTAATAGCTCCAGCTTAATGCCTTGTGAGTTTCCAAGCCTGGCATAATCCTTCATTTGAGAAGTAAAGCTAAGAATCCAGAGAGACCGGGGCATCTAGAATTCCCAGAAAAGTGCACTAAAGAAGAGATAGCCAGAGAGAGTACTGCAAAGAGAGGAGAGAGAAATTGAAGGAGGGGACAGGACAGGGAAGAGAGAAAAGATACAGAGACAGAGAATATGAACTCTGGGTATCTGAGAAAGGGGTAACAAATCTGTATGAGGCAACTTCCTGAGACTAGAAAGTATAGGTAAAGATCAGAGGAAAGGGAACTGGAAACCCACACAAGACTGAGGCGATGTGTGTTCCCACTAGCTAGACTAGCAAGAGCCATGATTCAAGGGCACTGGGTAGATGATGCCTGTGGGGAAGGGTGGGGGAATAATTAATTAGCACTCCCATGAATACTAGTCCAATTATCCAAACAAAAACAACAATAAACAAAATCCAAAATAGATAAAAGGAGCAAATTCCTTCTAAGTAATTAGGAAAACTGTCTGATATTTTACCTAGTCCTGTTTCTGGCATTGCAAAGACAGACCGTTCAGTAGCCACTCTGAATTGCCCATGAACTGAGACGCCAACTCCCTACAGAAATAAGAAAAAAGATTTTGGTTTAACAGTATTGTAGAAATTAAAAGCAGAAACCCACAAATATCACAAAGCAAATGAAATATATTTATATCCCAAAATATAGGTTGGAGGGAAGCCTAAGCCATACAATTTCAGGAATCCTTGATACCTGAAATTGATTGTTGTCTCTTCCCCTGTCACTTCAAAATAGATGCAGCCTAAGACATGGTAATGGGCAGTGTAAATGTAATCAAAGTATACTATATGCATGTATGAAAATGCCATGATGAAACTCATTAAAACTACCAACAAATCCCAGAACAAGTTTGTATTGTTTATTAGTAGCAAAAATAATAATAATGATCCCAAGTTATTCCAATAAATTTCAGTCATTCTGAAAAAAATATTTATTTACTTACATATTTTATCCATTTTTCTCATAACACTTAATGAGGCCAATTATAAAACTCTTAAAATCAGTTACTAAACAATTTGACTGAGAATCTACCTCAAACTTACATGGTATTAAAAGAGACAACAAGTATTTGTGTCATCTTATGAGGAGTCCATGAAAACAAAGTTCATAAGCTGGAGCTTGCTGCTATCAGTGTAACTGCCTGTATTATGCTCTTTTCTCATCAGTCAGAACTTCTTATTGTAGTAGTTCTTCTCATCACTAATTCTTTTTAACCACTTCTCTATCACTGACATCACAGAGGAAAGTGAGTTAAAACATGTATTTACTTTCCATAGGAGTTTGGCAAGTGTTAGCTAAAATAGAGGGCTTCATTTCTATTTGAGTCTTTTAGTTTTACATTAAAACCTCCCCACTTCTTTCAAATGCTTTCAAACTCAGTTTACTCACTTGCTAGTTATCAAGCCTTTCATTATGAACATACTTAGACATATTGGCAATTTCATATAAACTTTTTGTGCTGTACTGCTTAAAATTTAATAGATCATGTTCACAGACATGGAAATGAATAAAATTCTTTGGTCACAACATCTTATGGCTACCACCTAGCAATCGTATCTATAATAATATTAGATTCTCCTTATATAGGTAATAGAATTAGGTTTTATGTATTATGTTAGAACATAGTCAACTGAAGATATTAACCGAAATTAGTATATACTTTAAGACTATAATGAAATCTCACAATTCTTATAAAAATAAAACACTAGTTATATTGATAATTCTTATATATTTGGGAGGAAGGGTGGGACTGGGTCTTGAACTTATGGACACTTGCCAGGCAAGTGCTCTACTAGTTGAGTCATGCTCAGCTATTTTTGTTTTAGTTTATTTTTCAATTAAGGTCTTGCACTCTGCCCAGTGCTTATCTCAAACTGTGATTCTCCACTACACACCCCTTCCACACCACATGTACCTGAGATTACAGGCATGCACCACCATGTTTTATGATATAGGCCTCCATAACTCCCCTTCGCCCCCCCAGGCTTCCTATTTGTACCTCCCACATAGATGTGTTTATATATGTGTACCATAACACTTGGGTCACCTATGTTATTTTAAGAGCCGTTGTCTTGTATTTTATTCTCAACTTTTCAGAAATGTACTGCTAAGAATTTAAAGGAAAATATTGAGCTGAATAAGCAGCTCTGTCCCAGCCTTGCATAATTTCTCACTGCCCTAAAAACCTTACTAATGAGGTTTACCATGATCAGACCTTACTGATAACATCAACAATTGTAATGCATAATTTATTAATTGCACAAGATAGTGCCAGGTGGGTTTTTTTTTTTTTTTTTTTTTTTGTCAGTTCTGAGACTTGAATGTAATAGCTTCATGCTCAGTCGGCTTCCTTGGTCACAGCTAGCACTCTATCACTTGAACCATGCCTACAGCCCTGTTTTTTGGTGCTTGTTTTGAAGATAGAGTCTCATGAACTTTTCTTCCCTGGCTGGCTTTGACCAGTCTCAGCATCCTGAGAAGCCTAATAGCTTTTTAAGTGATCATTGAAACACTTGAGCTCACCACAGTAAGAAGAGGTAGAAATGAAATTATGACTATAGTTCAGTATTTTTATACAGTTATGATTTAATGCTTCTTTACAATTATTTACACTTTTGCAGAATGTTCACTTGAGTTTTAATCAATTTTAATTTTTATATTAGAACTGTGTATATTTTACAGTAGAAAAATTACTTTAAAATTGACCATTATCTATACATATTTAATGATACTAACTTCTCCTGGGTTTTTTCAAATTTCTATTAATTGTTGCAAATCTCTGGGCAAAAAAAAAAAAACTTTCCCTCTAGAAGTTCGAGGGTATGTCCTCCAAGGCTTCACTGAAATTCACTGTAGCTTTAATTTGCATTTCCTTTGTGAGTAATGCAGTTAAATGTGGTTTATTTTTGAGGTTTATTGTCTATCTGACATCCTCTTTGTAATGCATCTATTCTAATCTCTGCTTGTTTTTCAATTAGATTTCCATATTGACTTCTTACTGGTTGGCTATACATTCTGGATGTAATTCCTTTGTCAGATAAATTTATTCCAAATATATTTTCAGGGAGGGGGAGGAGGAGGAGGAAGAAGAAGAAGGAAGAAGGAAGGAGGAGGAGGAGGAGGAGGAGGAGGAGGAGGAGGAGGAGGAGGAGGAGGAGGAGGAGGAGGAAGAGGAAGGAAGAAGGAAGGAGGAGGAGGAGGAGGAGGAGGAGGAGGAGGAGGAGGAGGAGGAGGAGGAGGAGGAGGAGGAGGAGGAGGTTGAAGAAGAGGAAGAAGTGTCTCACAGACTTTCCTGACTAGGCTTGCTTCTAACTGTAATCCTCAGATCTCAGCCTCTTGAGTAGCTAGGATTACAGGCATGTACCACCAGCTGTGAAGTCATTCTTAAAAATATATCAGGTTACTACTTTTGAGCACATATACCCAATATATACCTAAATATTTATGAAGTATGTATTATTTATGTATGTCTTAGGGTTAATTTCTGTTGCTGTAGCAAAATACCCAAGACTAGGTAATTTATCAAGAGTATAAGAGCTGAGAAGCAGCTAATCAGCATCTAGGGGGCCTTTCTGCTGCATTACAACATCACAGAAGGTACCAGATTACAAGACAGAATCATGCACTAGCTCAGATCTCTCTTCTTCTGTGTATAAGGCCACTAATTGTTATCATGGGGACTCCATCATCAAGACTTCATCTAATTCTAACTACATGCTCACAAACTTCACCTCTAAATAAAGTTCACATGTAAATTTGGCATTGAGTTTATAACACATGAACTTTTGGTGCATATTTAAACTATAGCATGTGTGTAACTAGTCTAATTTATCTAAGTAAATTATATTTAATCAAAGTTTTAAAGGAAATTTCTTTTAAAAATAATACTGCCTTTTATCACATACTCAAACAGGGGAAGTATTAGGTAGACATACTCCTGATTGATCTCTGACTTACCCAAGGATTTTCATAAACTCAGTTAAACATATCGTTTAATATTCCTAGCAGCCAAATGCTACTCTGGGCTACTTTTGTCATCTGTTGCATTAGGAGTTTGCCAAGTGTCAGTCATATTTCTTTTCGATCTGTTTATGCTAACTGTACTTACATTTTTTTTTTGCCAGTCCTGGGACTTGAACTCAGGGCCTGAGCACTGTCCCTGCCTGCTTTTTGCTCAAGGCTAGCACTCTACCACTTGAGCCACAGCATCACTTCTGGCTTTTTCTATATATGTGGTGCTGAGGAATCAAACCCAGGACTTTATGCATGCTAGGCAAGTATTATTATGTACTTCAAATAGCATGAATAAACTGATGGGCATAAAAATAGGGTTTTTTTTGGGGGGGGTGGTGGAAACCAAGTTCAATACTTTGGAAAAATATAAAAAGGCTAAGTCACTATATTTTGGTTTATGCCAAATAGGTCAATTATTTCAATTGACATTGTATTTAGTAATAATGTTGGCAATGTTATTTTGAAATGATTATACACATAAAGATAAAGCAAGTTTGTAGCAATGTTAATATAATTTATAAAAGGCTTGTAATCCTAAGAAGAAGATACAAACATAAACTTAAAAGAACCTAAATTTGAACTGAAAACATTGCAATCAGGGTCCTAAAAACAAAATGCATTTTCATATTTCTCTTTACTAAAAAGGAAGAACTGGAAATAACTGCCAATCTACTGTGCCCAGTAGACTGTGACTACTATCTGCCATTTTGTAAGAGTTGCAACAAAAAAAAAAATGCAGAGGAGGAACCTGGAGTATATTACTTAGCATAAAGTAAAGAAATGGTCAAAAATCTGTGAGCACAGAAGCCAATGTGAAGATCTCTAAGACAATTTCTCTGGTTTGCCTCTACTTTCCGCTCTCCCCCTCCCCTTCCCAGTCACCTTTTGTTTTTTCAGGGTCTTTATAGGTTTCTTGTTTTTTCCCTGGTCAGTGAATACTGATTTGTCTTAGACCTCTATCCTGGACTTGTTATTACCACATTGTATCTGTCCTATATCAATGCACAATCTTCTACTGACCAGGTTCTCAACAAGCATCTCTACTAGAACACAATGAGTTCCTTAACAAAAAACAACAACCTTACAATCTATAAAACTACATAAAGCTAATAGGAAAAACTAGAGTTGAGATAGTCTGTTTAGAAGCTCAGAAGCTGGGCAACTTTGTAATTCTAGTGCTAGCGGAAAAACCACAAGTGGTCCCTGTGACCTAACTTAGATATACCAATGAGGCAATTCCACACCTGCCACAGCAGATATTTAAAATACACAAAAATAAGGCAGAAAGAAGACTAATACTTTAATCAGAGCAGCACTGTCAGGTACTGAGATAGTAAGCGTAGCTATGAACTATGGATGAGCCTCTCTTTCTCTCAGATCTTAGTGAACAATGCCATACTGCCTCTATGGCCCCAATTACAAACCTGGAGATGATCTTTTCTTCTTTCTCCACTTTATCTCTCACATACACACCAACATCAAATGCCACCAAATCTCTTCCTTACATCTCTCTTAGGCCAGTTTTCTATCCGTCCATTACTTCTATTCTAACGCAAATCTCTGCAACCTCACTTGGATCCCTGCAATAACTACCTGAAAAAAAATCTTTATCTTCAATCCTACTCCCTTGCAGTGTATTCTCCACCCCCCCCCACAAAAAATACCTTTCTAAAATGAAAATATAGTCCAGTTAAGCCCTAGCTAACAGCTTTCCAGAATGAAATCATGATAGACTACTTACCGCTTCTTCCATAGGACATGGAAATGCTCTAGCTTCTTGCTTATGTCATACCCCATTTCTACAGACAATAATAGTGTTCTTCCACATTGCATCAAACCCTTAAACACCTGCAACTGATCATATTGTATCCTTCTAGTACCATCTTGTCCCAGGCCAATTCCTCCTCCTGTTAGTCTCATGTCAGTGTAACTTCCTCCACAATGCTTCCCCTACCCTGTTCCCATACCACTAGCCTATGCACACACCCACATACTTTCAAGGCTGCTACTGTTATGAATTGCCAGACAACTTTCTGTTTGCCTAGAGACAGAAAGCTCCATGAGCAAAGACAATTTGTCACTATTTTATTTCCAGTATCTAGCATATAGATGCTTCGTAAAAAACAATAAAACAACCAAGCAGAATTGTCTGGGCCACAAACCATCAACCCAACATGGAAGGGTAAAGGCAAATTAAAAATGGTACAGAGGGAAAGATGCCTGCCATCTCACCTAGAACCTACAACTCACAATTCAAAGCAAAATGAACAAAAAAAATCTGACCAATACAACCACAAGTAATGGCCAAGGACAAAGGAAAAAAACTCCTTACAGATCTGGAAACCTATCTGAAACAATGAAAGCTGCCAAGAACACTCACACCCAAGACAGTCAAAGTCCATTTCCCAGAACTCAGTATTTTAAAGTGGGAGGAGACAATAAAGCAACATTCTCTGTAAAGAAACAGAAATCCTCCTCAATTTTGTACTTGGACATTCTTAAGTAAGATATGTGTGTGTGCATGTGCATGCTGCACATGCATTTGTTGTATAAGGGGTGGATGGTATATTGGGGGTACAAAAAGGTAGAGTGTGTAAGGGTCTAATTAAAATGGACAAGTGATGAGCTAGAGTTAGATCACTGAAGATAGACTGCCAGGCAGCACATTTGTTAGAGTATAATATACTACATTTTGATAAATTAATACAAACCAATGCTTACCTGTGGAAAAAAAAACTCATTGTGAAAATTGAGGGCTGAGGATATAGTTCAAGAGCAGCAATATTCATCTAGTATGTATAAGGCCCTAGATCTGATCTCCACAAAAGGAAGAAAAAGAAAAGGAAACAAATTGGCTCTAAATATTTCGTATGAGAAATTCTGCAACTAAAAGCAATACTAACTCTCCCGATGAGATGGAAGGAACTCGTTGGAGACTATCAAGAAAAATAAGTTATCCGTATACACTTAGAGAAAGTACAAGAGTGACACTGGATAAAAACAAATGAATAGAATCATGTGGCCTACACACTTAGAAATTCCTTCTATAATCTCTTCTCACAGCTCCTTCTAGGTTACTAATATCTCAGTTAAAACTTTTTTTTTCATTTCTTCAAAGAATTTTAAAGTGACTATTTTTTTAAAAAAAAAGATTTAAAAAATGTGGAAGTGGAGTGGGAAGTTTAGAATTCAGAAGTCCCTCTAAAAATCTTAACTGAATTCCCAAAAATGATTTCATCTCTTCTTTCAGGTTTCTTTCTTTGTTTTTTGCCAGTCCTGGACCTTGAACTCAGGGCCTGAGCACTGTCCCTGGCTTCCTTTGGCTCAACGATAGCACTGTGCCACTTGAGCCACAGCGCCACTTCTGGCAATTTTCTATATATGTGGTGCTGGGGAATCGAACCCAGGGCTTCATGTACACAAGGCAAGCTCTCTTGCCACTAGGCCATATTACCAGCCCCTTCTTTCAGGTTTCATTAAGCGCCTAGGTTCCATTAAATGCTTTTTTTTTTTTTTTTTGCCAGTCCTGGAGCTTGAACTCAGAGCCTGAGCACTGTCCCTGGCTTCTTTTGGCTCAAGGCTAGCGCACTCTGCCACTTGAGCCACAGCGCCACTTCTGGCCATTTTCTGTATATGTGGTGCTGAGGAATCGAACCCAGGGCCTCATGTATACAACACAAGCACTCTTGCCACTAGGCCACATTCCCAGCCTCCCATTAAATGCTTTTAAGAAAAACCTAACACTTCATTACAACATAAAGAACGTGTTCTTATTTTCAATTGTCACTAGCAGTAGCAAAGTCACTTCAAAACAAAGAGTACCAATTCTATTTAACAAGCCTTTACAATATATCAACATATTTTACCTTAGAGGACTGTTCATTCTTTTCATAACAAAGGACATGTCTCAAGTGACACCATCAGGAGCTAAATATAATTAAATTGAGAGCCCATTTAACTGCTCATCAACACCCACATGGTCACATTCACATGGTTGGTCGATGTCCTGTAAAGTCATTTGGTACCATACATATTCCCTGTTTCTATTCCCACTACCATTTCCCTATCAATCACAATGTACAAAAAGACAGTGTTCAGTCACAGGTCTAACTCCATTTTGTCCCTCTGGCTGAATTTGGCCTCTTTGACTTTTTTCCTCCTGAGTCTTTCTTCACAAAATCAGCATGACTGATGGGTAAACATCTTATGACAAGGCACTGAAACTATTCCTAAAGTATGGTGAACCTTGTCGAATATAGCACCCCATGATGAGGTCACCCACACATGGGAGCCAATGGCAACTGAGACTGCACCCAGGCGCAGAAGCAATCACCTCACAGGAACCAGATTGCTTCTCTTGAGGAATGATGAGGGACAAGGCAACAAACAGTACAAGAAATGTATCCAATGCCCAACGTATGACCACTGTAACCTCTCTGTACGTCAGTTTGATAATAAAAATTTGAGGAAAAAAAAAAAAAAGAGATAACTTCTCAAGATAACTTCCTAGAACCAGAACTTGACAGTAACGAAGCAGACCACTGGTTTGACCAAGATGACCTGTGCAAACTTCTAACCCCTAACCCTGTTTCCTTTTGCTATATAATCACAAAATCCCTGTCAGCTCCTTGGAGAGATACCTGGGGTCACTGAACCTCTCTGATCTTCCCTAGGTGTTCACTGATTAAAGATCCTTTCTTGCTCTTTAAACACTGCTCATCTCTTTAGCATGTGGGACAGGTGGTCAGCCCAGTCTGTTGACAGTCTCAGAGCTAAGCTTTTTTCCTGTAATAATCCCCTTCCTAAAACATACTTTCCAACTATTTTCATTATTGATTATGGAAAAAAGGAAAAACTTATTTTCTTCCACCCTTCTGAATTTTTAGCTGGGAGCTCCATGACAAAAGACAGGTCAGTAAGAGAAACAATAAACCTGGTACCTGGGAGGAGTCCACAGGAAAGTTGGAGACAGTAGTTTATGTAGCCTCTTCAACTAAAGAAAGATACAAGGAGGCAAATTATAGGAAGGTTTCCAGGAAAAGCATGCAAAACAAGAGCTATGTTTGTTTTACAGGATAAACATTGGTGCCTTCTCCACAGGTAGGTATTTCAGGAGATGTAGGCATCCCTCTCTCCTCTCAGTACAGAGACAGACAGACAGACAGACTCCTTTACAAATACAGATTTGTCTTATGGTGTAACTTTTCTTAGAAAAGGATAACTTGTACAGTTTTCAGAGCTTTTCCTATTCCTGCTGGTTCTCAAAATAGTCCTATGATAAAGTGATCTATTTGATGTGGCATATGTTGGTTGTCTACAATCACAAATCCTGCTGCTGGTAGCAACTTAAAGTAAGTCACCTTGAAAAACACAAAAACAAGTCCACATTATACCCATAATTTGAGTTGGCCTGGAAGAGCCAATACTGTTTCCTTTATAAAATTTAAAGAGAGGAGAGGAGAAGGAGGAAGGAGGGAGAGAAACAACTAACTTTTCTTTAAATTCAGCTCAGTAGGATGAATACCATGACGTAGGAATAGTATTATGGGCATGGAGTAAAAATTTAAGATAAATAAGTACTTTCCCTTTATCTATTTGAATTTTATTTTTAAACAAACTTGTCTTCTTGCTAAACATGACTTCAAAAGATGCTTAAAGAGGAAACCAGAAAATTTCAATATTTTTCTTGGAAAGAGAATGAAGCATTATTTAAGTATCTCTCTAGAAACAACTGCACTAAAATATAAATCATTTTACATATTTTTTATGAACTGTAGTGAACCACTTAGTAACACTCATTGTTATTTTACTGTTATATACTGAGCATATATTTGAATTTCAGAAACCTGAAACAGTAGAATATAGCCATTTCCTCCACTAAATGCTGTGCTGATGCTTTTCATGATGGATAATGAGACAGTAAAATAATGCTGAAGAAAAATACTTCCTACAGACAAAAAAAGGTGGTAGGAAGAAAAAAACAATCAAGTTTCATAGCGCCATCTTTTGGACGGTTAAAATTGCTACATTAGAAGAAAAGAAAATTACTGACCAGAATTAAAACAAAGAGACAATTAAACTTTATACCTTTTCTTAAGCCTAGCCTGCCTCATCCTGTGTTCAGTTTGTTAAATTATTGGTCTGAGACTATAACTTGAGTCCCTATGTAACAAACATAATAAAACCCAATCTAACTTAATATACTTTAATAAGCAGCTATGTTTCAGCCAATCATAGGAAACCAACTAATTAAGACCATGCCCAACTGACACAAATTTTACTTTGCCTCTTAGCTCAGCCTATAAAAATTACCTGCTTTTGCTGCCAAGCTGAGCTCACAATTGAGTTTTGTCTGCTCATGTGGTTTCTTTGCTCAATCTGCTCAAGGCATTGTCGCTTAATTGGTAGAATTTTGCCTAGAAAGGCTGATATGAAGTATACTTTTATTCACAAAGTTATTCATGCACCTTACAGTAAATACAAAAAGTAGACCACTGGAAAGAAGATCATACTTATTCAGTTCTACTCAAGACATATGAGCTAGCTATGTTCTTGCTGGGTTTTTCATGTTTAATTAGGGCCATGTTTTCTTACATGCTATTGGTTATGCTCATTGCTTTTGCTTTCATCTTTTCCTCATTCCTTTTACATTTACAAGGCAGTTCCACATCAATATTTCCAGTTATTTCCTTGCCCTTATTCTGTATAACCTTTTTTTTCAGGCCATATTTTGTGTTTATCTCTTTTCTTGAAACAAGGCTTCATTATGTAACCCAGGACTCCACTTCGCAAGTACTTGGATTACAGGAATGAACCCCCATTACTGGCACTCCAGAGCTTTTAATTTCCCCAAGTTAGCACTTCCTTGAAAATGGAAAAACAACAAAACCATGGACAGTATCTACCAACTGGAAGATGGGAATAGCCTGCTCTTGATGATGCTTTCTCACTACACAGCTGCTAGTAGACTCTCTTTCCAAATGACATGCAAGATCCAAGCCAATTCTTGGTACACAAGAGGCTTCACTAAAGGTGGTTTTACAAGAATAAAAGGAGAGACTTCTTTTCCAAATAACTAAATCCCTGAAATATTGAATCAGTAGAATGTTTAAAACTTCACCTTCCTGCCTTGTACTACCTGCATACCTAAGTCCTATCTGTTGTTAGGGCACATGTTTTGGAGGTCATTATCTAACTTTCCACCACCCTTCTGAATTAGGTCTGATTCTAAAGGAATTCTCCAATCCATCTCTACTAAAAGCACTTTGTAATACCCCGATGTGAAAGGCCTGCTTTATGCCCAGAGAAAACAGAAAGGAATATTACAGAGTGGCTGAGAATAATCTGTACAAGCAGGCCTTACTAAATTAGCTCTAATTTATTACCATCGGATTATACTGCTTCTGTCCAATCATTCTTTACTCAGCCATCCATTCTGCATTGAATGTAAATATTAAAGCACAGTTTCATTTCAGAAAGTTCCTGTGACATTGGATAGCTCTGATAAATAGATGTGTAGATGTGTCTCTCTCAATCATCTTTTGTTTTAGCAGGATCAGCCAAGACTGTTGGGATGGGTCAGAAGAGATGTTACTTTTTCTCCCTCAAACCATCTTTCCAGCATCAGCTCAATCCACCGTCCTCTACTTGCAGCCCCCTTCTGACCACTCACTTCTTTGAAGGATTGTCTTTGTTATAGTCAGAATCATCCAATTCACCACTTGTTCTGTAATTATTTCACTTTTTTCCCCAGTTTCATATTAAGCTCTTCAAAGCCAGTTATATTTCAGATTCTGTATAATAACACAGAGGCAAAGCAAATATGATGTCAATTGATAGAAATACCATTCTAAAGAATTTAGTATAAATTGCAAGCAATAACAAAGGCATGGTGGTATATGCCTGTTATAATCCCAGAAACCAAAACACTAAAAAGCAGGATCACGAGTTCAAGTCCAGTCTAGCTTCATAATAAGTTCAGACCAAACTGGGCTGTAAATTCCTGTCCCAAAAACTTTAAGCACTTCCAAGAATGAAAATTTTTATGCAATAGATATGATTAGCTAACCATTAGAAACCTAAAAAAAAAAACCAAACCTTAACATGCCTACGGACCCAGCAACTCAGGAGACGGACATAAGAAGCATTGTGAAAGGGGCGGGTCCTCCCCCGCCAAGCACCAGGCATGCCAGCCTCGCTCTCGGCATGACATGGGAGAGAGGAAACAATAAAGGACACGAAACTGAAAAAAATTCTGAAGAGAAAGCACCATTCTAGTTTTCAACAACAAGACCAGGGGAGAGCACAAACGCAGCACATCCAAGTGCAATGGATAAGCCTCCTCCTGGGAAAACCACCTTCGTGGTAATGGTATCTCCCCTGCCAGTACTAGAGCTTGAAAGTCCATAAGGCTATCACCAGTTTATCTCCAGAAAGACAGCAGTGGAAGCATGACTCAAGAGCCACCTGAGCAAGCAAGCTAAAGCACCTAAACCCCGAGTTCAAGCCCAGTAACCCCCCACCCTCCCACACACAAAGAAATAGCAAAGATTCACGACTGCACTGCCAACAACAATCATTGCCTGTTCTACAACAGTGAAACAATATTTTGGAATCTTAGAACAGAAATTAAGGCTCATATAGACTATTTGACAAATAAAGCAAATGGCATAAAGAGGAAGTAATTGAAGTTCTGATAACAGAACTCCTGACTTCTTTCAAGCCAAGTGTATGATTGACACCAATAGCACTGATATCTCCATTAGAAACTTAATGGTCCATCTAAGCTTTAGATTTTTTTTTATTGTCAAAGTGATGTAAGAGGGGTTACAGTGTCATACATAAAGCAGTGAGTACATTTCTTATCCAATTTGTTATTTCCTCCCTCATTTGTCTCCCACCGTCTCCCCCTCTCCCTTTCCCTACCCCTCCTCCCCATGAGTTGTACACTTGGATTATGGCATATAGTTTTGTAAGTACTGCTGTTGTATTGGATTGTCTTTTATCCTTTGCCTCTCCATTTTGATATTCCCTTTCCCTTCCCTCATTCCGACACATATATACAATACCCAGGGTACCAAAATCAGTTCC